>NC_053026.1:19597643-19867339 GCF_003073215.2 Triticum urartu
AGCGTATATTCCAACTCCGAGATTCTTGCACCAGTCCATAGATGGATCGCTGGAGCTTGCATATTTAGTTAACACCTTTAGGATCGACAAAACCTTCTAGTTGCGTCGTATACAACTCTTCTTTAGTAAATCCATTAAGGAATGCAGTTTTGTTTATCCATTTGTCAGATTTCATAGAATGCGGCAATTGCTAACATGATTCGGACAGACTTAAGCATAGATACGAGTGAGAAAAAACTCATCGTAGTCAACACCTTGAACTTGTCGAAAACCTTTTGCGACAATTCTAGCTTTGTAGATAGTAACACTACTATCAGCGTCCGTCTTCCTCTTGAAGATCCATTTATTTTCTATGGCTTGCCGATCATCGGGCAAGTCAACCAAAGTCCATACTTTGTTCTCATACATGGATCATATCTCAGATTTCATGGCTTCAAGCCACTTTGCGGAATCTGGGCTAACCATCGCTTCTTCATAGTTCGTAGGTTCATCATGATCTAGTAGCATGACTTCCAGAACAGGATTACCGTACCACTCTGGCGCGGATCTTACTCTGGTTGATCTACGAGGTTCAGTAGTATCTTGTTCTGAAGTTTCATGATCATCATCATTAGCTTCCTCACTAACTGGTGTAGGTGTCACAGAAACAGTTTTCTGTGATGTACTACTTTCCAATAAGGGAGCAGGTACAGTTACCTCGTCAAGTTCTACTTTCCTCCCACTCACTTCTTTCGAGAGAAACTCCTTCTCTAGAAAGTTTCTGAATTTAGCAACAAAAGTCTTGCCTTCGGATCTGTGATAGAAGGTGTATCCAATAGTTTCCTTTGGATATTCTATGAAGATTTACTTCTCTGATTTGGGTTCGAGCTTATCATGTTGAAACTTTTTTCACATAAGCATCGCAGTCCCAAACTTTAAGAAACGACAACTTTGGTTTCTTGCCAAACCACAGTTCAGATTGTGTCATCTCAACGGACTTAGATGGTGCCCTATTTAACGTGAATGCAGCTGTCTCTAATGCATAACCCCAAAACGATAGTGGTAGATCGGTAAGATACATCATAGATTGCACTATATCCAATAAAGTACGGTTATGACGTTTGGACACACCATTATGCTGTGGTGTTCCATGTGGCATGAGTTTGTGAAACTATTCCACATTGTTTTAATTGAAGACCAAACTCGTAACTCAAATATTTTACCTCTGCGATCATATCGTAGAAACTTTTATTTTCATGTCACGATGATTTTCCACTTCACTCTGAAATTCTTTGAACTGTTCAAATGTTTCAGACTTATGTTTCATCAGGTAGATATCCCCATATCTGCTCAAATCATCTGTGAAGGTCAGAAAATAATGATACCTGCTGCAAGCCTTAATATTCATCGGACCACATACATCAGTATGTATGATCTTCAACAAATCTGTTGCTTGCTTCATTGTTCCGGAGAACGGCGTTTTAGTCATCTTGCCTCAAAAGGCATGGTTCGCAAGCATCAAGTGATTCCAAAATCCCATCAGCATGGAGTTTCTTCATGCGCTTTACACCAATATGACCTAAACGGCAGTGCTACAAATAAGTTGCACTATCATTATTAACTTTGCATCTTTTGGTTTCAATATTATGATTATGTGTATCACTACGATCGAGATCCAATGAACTATTTTCATTGGGTGTGTAATCATATAAGGTTTTATTCATGTAAACAGAACAACAATTTATTCTTTTACTTAAATGAATAACCGTATTACAATAAACATGATCAAATCATATTCATGCTCAACGCAAACACCAAATAACACTTATTTAGGTTTAACACTAATCCTGAAAGTATAGGGAGTGTGCGATGATGATCATATCAATCTTGGAACTACTTCCAACACACATCGTCACTTCACCCTTAACTAGTCTCTGTTTATTCTGCAACTCCTGTTTCGAGTTACTACTCTTAGCAACTGAACTAGTATCAAATACTGAGGGGTTGCTATAAACACTAGTAAAGTACACATCAATAACATGTATATCAAATATACTTATGTTCACTTTGCCATCCTTCTTATCTGCCAATCACTTGGGGTAGTTCTGCTTCCAGTGACCAGTCCCTTTGCAGTAGAAACACTTAGTCTCAGGCTTAGGACCAGACTTGGGCTTCTTCACTTGAGCAGCAACTTACTTGCCGTTCTTCTTGAAGTTCCCCTTCTTCCCTTTGCCCTTTTATTGAAACTAGTGGTCTTGTCTACCATCAACACTTGATGCTCTTTCTTGATTTCTACTTTCGTCGATTTCAACATCACGAAGAGCTTGGGAATCGTTTCCGTTATCCCTTGCATATCATAGTTCATCACGAAGTTCTACTAACTTGGTGATGGTGACTAGAGAATTCTGTCAATCACTATCTTATCTGGAAGATTAACTCCCACTTTATTTAAGGATTGTAGTACCCAGACAATCTGAGCACATGCTCACTAGTTGAGCGATTCTCCTCCATCTTTTAGCTATAGAACTTGTTGGAGATTTCATATCTCTCAACTCGGGTATTTGCTTGAAATATTAACTTCAACTCCTGGAACATCTCATATGGTCGATGACGTTCAAAACGTCTTTGAAGTCCCGATTCTAAGCTGTTAAGCATGGTGCACTAAACTATCAAGTAGTCATCATATTGAGCTAGCCAAACGTTCATAATGTCTGCATCTGCTCCTGCAATAGGTCCGTCACCTAGCGGTGCATCAAGGACATAATTCTTCTGTGCATCAATGAGGATAAACCTCAGATCACGGATCCAATTCGCATCTTTGCTACTAACATCTTTCAACACAATTTTCTCTAGGAACATATCAAAATAAACATATGGAAGCAACAACGTGAGCTATTGATCTACAACATGATTTGCTAATACTACCAGGACTAAGTTCATGATAAATTTAAGTTCAATTAATCATATTACTTAAGAACTCCCACTTAGATAGACATCCCTCTAATCCTCTAAGTGATTACGTGATCCAAATCAACTAAACCATGTCCGATCATCACGTGAGATGGATTAGTTTCATTGGTGAACATCATTATGTTGATCATATCTACTATATGATTCACGCTCGACCTTTCGGTCTCCGTGTTCCGAGGCCATATCTGTATATGCTTGGCTCGTCAAGTTTAACCTGAGTATTCTGCGTGTGCAACTGTTTTGCACCCGTTGTATTTGGACGTAGAGCTTATCACACCTGATCATCACGTGGTGTCTGGGCACGACGAACTTTGGCAACGGTGCATACTCAGGGAGAACACTTCTTGATAATTAGTGAGAGATCATCTTATAATGCTACCGTCAATCTAAGCAAGATAAGATGTATAAAAGATAAATATCATATGCAATCAATATATGTGATATGATATGGCCATCATCATCTTGTGCTTTTGATCTCCATCTCCGAAGTACTGTCATGATCTCTATCGTCACCGGCGTGACACCTTGATCTCCATCGTATCATCGTTGTGTCTCGCGTGTCTTCTGCTTCCTTGATTATTGCTATCGCTTAGTGATAAAGTAAAGCATTATTGGGCGCTTGCATTTCATGCAATATAGTGACAACCATATGGCTTTTGCCAGTTGCTGATAACTGTTACAAAACATGATCATCTCATACAATAATATTCTTATCATGTCTTGACCATATCACATCACAACATGCCCTGCAAAAACAAGTTAGACGTCCTCTACTTTGTTGTTGCAAGTTTTACGTGGCTGCTACGGGCTTAAGTAAGAACCAATCTTACCTACGCATCAAAACCACAACGATAGTTTGTCAAGTTGATTCCGTTTTAGCCTTCGCAAGGACCGGGCGTAGCCATACTTGGTTCAACTAAAGTTGGAGAGACTGTCGCCCGCAAGCCATCTATGTGCAAAGCACGTCGGGGGAACCGGTCTCGCGTAAGCGTACGCGTAATGTTGGTCCGGGTCGTCTCGTCCAACAATACCGCCGAACCAAAGTATGACATGCTGGTAGGCAGTATGACTTGTATCGTCCACAACTCACTTGTGTTCTACTCGTGCATATAACATCAACATAAAACCTAGGCTCTGATGCCACTGTTGGGTTTCGTAGTAATTTCAAAATTTTCCTACGCACACGCAAGATCATGTGATGCATAGCAACGAGGGGGAGAGTGTTGTCTACGTACCCTTGTAGATCGACTGCGGAAGCGTTTACACGACGTGGTTGATGTAGTCGTATGTCTTCACGATCCGACCGATCAAGCACCGTTACTCCGGCACCTCCGAGTTCTTGCACACGTTCAGCTTGATGACGCTCCCCGGGCTCCGATCCAGCAAAGTTTCGGGGAGGAGTTCCGTCAGCACGACGGCGTGGTGACGATGTTGATGTTCTACCGGCGCAGGGCTTCGCCTAAGCTCTGCTACGGTATTATCGAGGTATATGGTGGAGGGGGCACCGCACACGGCTAAGGAACGATCACGAAGATCAACTTGTGTGTCTATGGGGTGCCCCCTACCCCCGTATATAAAGGAGTGGAAGAGGGGAGGGCCGGCCCTCTCTATGGCGCGCCCTAGGGGAGTCCTACTCCCACCGGGAGTAGGATTCCCCTTTTCCTAGTCCAACTAGGAGTCCTTCCATGTATTAGGAGTAGGAGTCAAGGCAAGGGAAAAGAGGAGAGAAGGAAGGAGGGGGCGCAGCCCTTCCCCCTAGTTCAATTCGGACTAGGCCTTGGGGGGGCGCCCAACCTCTCCTATCTCTTTCCTTAAGGCCCAATAAGGCCCATATACTCCCCGGCGAATTCCCGTAACTCTCCGGTACTCCGAAAAATACTCGGATCACTCGGAACCTTTCCGATGTCCGAATATAGTCGTCCAATATATCGATTTTTACGTCTCGACCATTTTGAGACTCCTCGTCATGTCCCCGATCTCATCCGGGACTCCGAACTCCTTCAGTACATCAAAACTCATAAACTCATAATATAACTGTCATCGAAACCTTAAGCGTGCGGACCCTACGGTTCGAGAACAATGTAGACATGACCGAGACACGTATCCGGTCAATAACCAATAGCGGGACCTGGATGCCCATATTGGCTCCTACATATTCTACGAAGATCTTTATCGGTCAGACCGCATAACAACATACGTTGTTCCCTTTGTCATCGGTATGTTACTTGCCCGAGATTCGATCGTCGGTATCCAATACCTAGTTCAATCTCGTTACCGGCAAGTCTCTTTACTCGTTCTGTAATACATCATCTCGCAACTAACTCATTAGTTGCAATGCTTGCAAGGCTTATGTGATGTGCATTACCGAGAGGGCCCAGAGATACCTCTCCGACATTCGGAGTGACAAATCCTAATCTTGAAATACGCCAACCCAACATGTACCTTTGGAGACACCTGTAGAGCTCCTTTATAATCACCCAGTTACGTTGTGACGTTTGGTAGCACACAAAGTGTTCCTCCGGCAAACGGGAGTTGCATAATCTCATAGTCATAGGAACATGTATAAGTCATGAAGAAAGCAATAGCAACATTCTAAACGATCAGGTGCTAAGCTAATGGAATGGGTCATGTCAATCAGATCATTCACCTAATGATGTGATCCCGTTAATCAAATAACAACTCTTTGTCCATGGTTAGGAAACATAACCATCTTTGATTAACGAGCTAGTCAAGTAGAGGCATACTAGTGACACTCTGTTTGTCTATGTATTCACACATGTATTATGTTTCTGGTTAATACAATTCTAGCATGAATAATAAACATTTATCATAAAATAAGGAAATAAATAATAACTTTATTATTGCCTCTAGGGCATATTTCCTTCAGAAAATACCGAGGCCAACTTGCTACGATCGTTGGTAATAAATGAAAACAAAGATATAATACTCTTTCCTTACAACTTCAAGTGAGTGTTACTGTCTTGTGCATATTCGGTTTCCCTTATTAGTCCAGGTTATAGTAATGTAATTGATGAGTTATGCATGCGTGCACAGCTTCCACTATATTCTCCTAGAGATTAAGCTTGAGCAGAGACTAGTAACCGTTTTAGACTCGAGACGAAAAGATCCCCAGGACTATGCGGACATGACTCAAATGCTCGAGAAGTAAGTTAAATCGATCATTATCCACCATATCAGCAACTTTGTTCATTTCCTGATATCAAGTAATTGTTTTCTTTGTCTGGCAGGGTTTGGAGAAAATTCACCAAAAAAGCTCTGGGACTGCCGAAGAAGCTGTAATTTAGACACCCGAAAGTAAGTACTACTAGCATGTTCCGCGCATCTCCTAGTGATTTAAGCACTAGTTTCATCAATACTATTTATAGCATGCTTGCTTATCAGTTTGATTGACCTCTATTTCTTACAAAGTGGTTGTGGCAGGAAGCCGGGAATAATTACTGTGGATACTACGTTTGTGAGTCCATCCGCTACACGACCTGTGAGCGGGGCTACTCTGACGAACAATATGAAGTGCGTAAGCAATAATATTCACAATTTTATTTTATTACCATCATTTGTGTTGAGTTTCATTTATTAATATATATATATATATATGTATTGACCCCCTTCTTCAAATTAGATCTTTCGGATGCGGGATGAACTCCTACCACCAGATCGTATGCGAGCAATTCAAGAGGAATTGGCGGCATTCTTCCTTGACCACGTGATCGCTGAAGACGAAGAATACTATGTGGACCGTGTGTTCATATATAATTAGGAGATTATATTGTAAGAGATAATTATTGTATATATGTATCCGGTAGTGTCGGATAGATTTACGAGAACTTGTTGTTCCACCAATCTCTCGGAAAAGGAGAGGTGGTCGATATCACTTCCCTTTGTATGCATATGTTCATGACGATCTTTTGTTTTCTTCATTTGCTTACTAGCTAGCGTCTCTAGTCCTCTCTATACATATATAGTACGTAGCGTCGACCAAGCACGGAGATAAGAGAGGACACTTCTCTCTATTAATTAATTAGCTAGCTAACAAAATATATGAAACACCTAAATTAACCCCCCAAAATCCCCAACCCCACCCCCCTTTAAAAAAACAAAAACCCCAGCCCCTTAATTAAGAAATTGTTATAAGCTATTATTCCTTTTGCTATGGAAGCCATGCTCTTTATAAGAACTTGGGTCGTATGTAGTGCTCCGGTAGATCAGTAGTTGAGAACCCTTTGTTATGAGCTTCGTCCTCTGGTAGGTCAAGGGCTAAGAGATTTAAAATGAATGATTTAAAATAAAGAATATGTTGAAGGTTTGCGCTATCGGCTGGGTATGAATGTTTCTCCTTTTCAAGCCTAAAGGGAAAGGGGGGGCCTTGCTGTGTTCTGGGATGATGCTTATTAATCTGGGATTGAACAAGTATGGGAGCATTTCATTTGATATGTATATTTGTCTGCAATGGCTGCAAAATGGAGAAGCACTTTGTCTATGGAGAGGGCCAAGGCAAGTCAAAGGTATGTAATGTGAACTTTTTGCGAAAGATATAACCCCTTGGTTCTGGACCGTGGTTTATATATGGTTGGGGATTTTATGAAGCGATGTGGCAGAATGAACATTTTTCTCGTCATAGAGGTCGTCTTCCATGATGGACTAATTTAGGAGTGCTTCTTTCTGGACTGTACCTTTTTTGGAATTTGGATTTTTCAGTGTGTTCCTTGGACCTATAAAACAAGCAACAGGGCAACAAATGTTCAAAGTGAGACTGGACGGGCTGTTGGCGTGTCCCCAATGGTCTTGCTTTGTTTCCAGATTGCAAGGTGTCCCATATTATCAGTTCAAGAATCCTGACCCATTGTCCTCTTCTCATTCATTGGGCTTCCTTCGTTGTTGGCAAAATTGTTAAACAACTCAGATTACGAGGTTTTACTGGGAGAGGGAAGGGGTGTTTTGGAGGAATCAAATTTAATCTTGCTGGGACGACCGACACTCCATAATTGAGGATTGAAGGATGTGGCCATGAATCTTAAGAGAATGCTTGGAAATTGCATGAGTGGAGACACTTATAATTGGATATCTACCCAGGAAACTTTGATTTGGCGAGGGAAAAGGACTTAATAGCCTTTGGAAAAGAAATGACAATTGCAGCCTTGATGGAAAGGAAGGTGATTCTGAAGGAAATGATTGAGCTCCTTTATAAAGAGAAATGTTATGGAGCAAAGATCGCGGATTGATAAAAAAATGGGGGGACAGGAACACAAAATTCTTCAGATCAAGGCTTACCCCTGGAGGAAAGCTAAGAAAATAATATTCTCAAAGCTTGAGAAGATGATGGATCGGTTACAGAGAATGTGGCTTGAGATCATATATGACTAATTTCTTTCTTTTAAGCATTTATACACTTGTGATGGTTCGGTTGATCCTTCCCTGATTCATTCCCTTGTCAAAGGCCACTTGTGAGTGAGGATATGATATTGATTTATGCAACGGTTTACGGACCAAGAGATGGGGACACGCTCTTTCAAATTGGCCCCACTTTTAAAGCTCCGGGTTCCACATGGCTTTTCCGGCAAGGTTTTTCAAAGTAATTGGGAGTGCTGAGAAGGAGGATATTATTCGTGCGATTAAAAGTTTTCATACAGTATTAATGCCGGAGGGTGTAATGATACGGTGAATTGTTCTATTCCTAAGGTGAAAAATTCCCCAAGGCGATCAAGACTTCCGGGGTTATCAGTCTGTGTAATTGTTATTTTATAGTATATATCTAAGTGCCTTGTGAACAGATTGAGGACCGCATCTTTTGATGGTATGGTTTCTCCAACCAAAGTGCCTTTATCCCTTGGAAGAATATCTGATAAATGCTCTTATTGGCGTTTGAGTGTATGCATTCGTAAGTAATCTGAAGGATGGACGGGGTTGAATTCTGTGGCTTATAAATTGACCTTGGCCAAGGGCATATGATAGAGTGGATTGGAATTTTTTGAAGTGTATGTTGAGCGCGTTGGGGTTTGCATCAGGATGGATAAAATGGATTATGGCATGTGTTACTTCAGTGAAATTTTCAGTACGCTTCAATGGCCAGCTCTTGGAGTCGTTCTCGCCATCATGTGGCATCAGGCAAGGGGACCCTATCTCACCATACTTATTCTTATTTGTGGCCGAAGCTCTTTCTTTATTGTTATAGAATGCGTGTACTAGAGGATCTCTTCTGGAGTTCAAGGTTAATAGACAGGCCCCGGGTATTTCACATCTCTTGTTTGCCGATGATTGTCTTTTATTTTTCAAGGGGTCCATTGAGCAAGCCTTGGCAATCAAAAATATTATTGCGACTTATGAGAAGGGGACGGGACAACTGTTGAGCCCTGATAAATGCTCGATCTTGTTCGGCAAGAATTGTACTATGGAGGTCCAAGTGGCTGTTATTGTAATTCTAAGCATTACCTCAGAGGGATTTGAGGATAAATATCTTGGGCTCCCGGTGCCACAAGGGAGAATGAAGGCTGGTAAATTTCAATCCACTAAGGAAAAAGCCCTCAAAATTTTATCGGACTGGATATAAAAATATGCCTCGTGTGGGGCGAAAGAAACTTTGATTAAATCTGTCCTGCAGGCTCTTCCGGTGTACGCAATGGGTATTTTTAAATTTCCGGCATCACTCTGCGAGGAGTTGTCTCAGATCATAAGGAATTTCTGGTGGGGTGACGAGGAGAATAGGAGGAAGACTCATTGGCTGGCTTGGGATAAGATGACTAAGCCTAAAGGTGAGGGTGGGATGAGATTCCGGGACCTCGGATTATTTAATCAGGCTCTGCTAGCGAAGCAGGCTTGGAGGGTGGTGGTTAATCCTGAATCTTTGTGCGCTAAAGTGGTTAAGGCAAAATATTATCCCCAGGGACATATCCTTGATACGGTTTTCCCGCAGTCAGCTTCTCTTACTTGGCAAGGTATTTTGCATGGATTGGATTTGCTTCTATCTGGAGTCATTTGGAGAGTGTGTGATGGGACTAATATTAATATCTGGAGAGATAACTGGCTCCGAAGATCTTCTGGACTTAAAATTACTACCAGAAAGAACAGGACAAGAGTCAAATGGGTATCAGACTTGATGCTGAGCGGTCCTAGGAGGTGGGATGAAAATATGGTTAGGCATTTGTTTTATCCATATGATGCGGAGGAGATTTTGAGGTTATGTATGCTATCAAACGGGGATGGTGATTTTGTTGCTTGTCATTTTGAAAAAAATAGGATGTTCTCGGTTAAAAGTGCGTACAAGCTTGCGCTTACATTGAAGGATAAAGAAAAGGATGAGGGTCAATGTAGTGAGACTGTGTTGGGGAGAGGAAAATCTGGGATGTCATCTGGAAGGCTAATGTCCCTCAGAAGATTCGCATTTTTGTGTGGAGGGTTGCAACTAATAGCTTGGTTGTCCAGGTTAACAGAGTGCTGCATCACCAAACTTCTGTTACGATGTGCACTATTTGTGGAATGGAGGATGCAAGTACTTTTCATGCGCTTCTTAGGTGTCCGAAGGCGGTTGCATTGCGGATGGCCATGAGGGACATTTGGGAGTTACCTACAGAGAATGTCTTCAGATATACAGGGTATGATTGGTTTATTGTTCTTCTTAGTCAATTGAGGCCTGTCATGCGCGACCAAATTATTTTCATTTTCTGGAGAGCATGGCATTTGAGAAATGACTTGATATTTGGTAAAGGAAAGGAATCAGTAGCAGCTTCTGCTAGATTTGTGGAGAATTATTGGGCGTCTTATGCCGCATATCACTCATTGCCTCCAGGAGATTCGAAAAATAAAGGAAAAGGTCCAATGGATGGATTAAGATGGGCACCTGATAATGTGGGAGCTAAGGCGGATTGGACTCCTCCACCAACTGGTTTTTTAAAGATTAATGTAGACGCAAGCTTTGTAGAGAGCATCAGAGAAGCAAGTGTCGGTGTGGTGGTAAGGAATGCGTCTGGGGAAGTCATTGTCTCTTCTTGGGATTTCATTGGATCGTGTCAAAGTGTGGATGAAGCAGAGCTAAGGGCATGCATTGCTGGTCTATACATAGGTATACCTCTCCACAATTCTATTATTTTAGAGACTGATTGTGCGTTTGTTGTGGCGACTCTTGCAACAGAGAACCTTGATAGGTCATCGTTGGTCGATTTGAAGAAGGAAGCACTGAGCTTATCTAAGCTGATAAACAACTTTCAAATGGCTAAGATTAGTCGATCCGCCAATGTGGTGGCTAATCTAATTGCAAATTTTAGTTTTGATAATAGATCTGATGGTATTCTTGTTAATGATGTACCGCCCTGTGTGCTGAATTTTGTATCGAACGATTGTAAGTTTCGCACTGGTTAATTAATGTAAGGTGGTGTTCAAAAAAATGAATGACGAATGAACTTGCATGTTTTCTTTTCAAACTGCATACTTACATTGATTCACATTAAATATTTGGGCCTTCCACTCTCTGTTTGGCATCCTTCAATTCCTTGAAGATATATTTGCAGCTACGCTCACTACCTGGGACTGACAAAACATCACCACCATTGCCCACGGAGCCCTTGTAAATCGGTGCTCACTTCTTAAGCCATTTACCTCTCCACTTCACTCATTATCCCTCCGAGCGTCACCCACAACCTCAACAAGATTGAGCGCATATTCCTATGGGCAGGAACAGACAAGGTGCCCGGCGCCAAGTGCAAAGTTAACCAGGAGGCGGTTTGTCACCCAACCTAGCTCGGAGGCCTTGGTATCCTCAACATTGACATTTTATCTCAAGCTCTTAGGCTATGATGGCCATGGTACGAGTGGAAGGACTCCACAAAGTTATGGGTGGGTATGAAGATCCCCTGAGATGATCCGACCTCGACATCTTCTATGCCTCCACGAACATCATCATGGGGAATGGTGCTCACACACCTTTTTGGGACCCACCTTGAATAAATGTGGCCAAACCAAAGGAGATTGCCGCTCATATTTGAGGCGTCGATGAGGAAACATTGGAAGGCTAGGGAGGCAATGAAAGATGATGCATGGGTTTGGAAAATTAAGTCGCCCCGCACTTGGACTTTGGACTTCATTCGAGAATTTGTCATCCTTTTGGCGTGCCTTCACAACACCCCAATGCATGATGATGTTGGGGACAACATTGTTTGGAAGCTCACTTCAAATGGGCAATATTCCACGGTATCCCAATATCATGTCCAGTTATTGGGACTAGTTCACACTTCCATGAAACCTACTATTTGGAAGCCTTGGGCTCCCTTGAAAGTAAAATTCTTTGGGTGGTTTGCTATCCAAGATAGGATTTGGATCGCCAACCATTTGTCCAAGCGTGGATGGCCGAATTGCGGGCTTTGCCCTCTTTGTAAACGTGAAGACGAAACCACGACTCATCTCCTCTACAAGTGTCGCTACACCCTGAGAATTTGGGGGATGCTTAAGGATTAGCTCTAACTTTACATCACTCACACTGACACGTGCACCACTAAGCAATCGGTCATGGATTGTTGGATTGCGATGTCAGATACCACATGCCACACCGTATACTAGGAAAAGGGCTATAGCTGATATGAACATTAATGCCGCACCATGTATTTGGTGCGCCACTGCTATATAGCAGTGGCGCACCATATGCAGGTGCGCCATTATTGACATATTACTAATGGCGCACCTGGTGTGTGGTGCGCCATTAGTAGTTTTAAAAAAATAAAAAAAAAATTGTTAGCAGTGGCGCACCAGGGGATAGTGCGCCATTACTAGTTGACATGGACATTAACCATTACAAGAGCAACCAGGGGCCGGCCTCAACCGTGAACATGCCACCGCGAAGAGAAGAACCTACATACGACGAACCATGGGCTCCGAGGCGGTGCCTACAGGAAGGTTACGACACCGAAGTGCCGCCACCGCCCGACCCAAGGATCAGTGTTTCCCTTGGAGAAATACGATGGGGAGTGGGAGCCGCGGCGACGCCTTCAAGAAGGGAACGAGCTTCGCCGCCGCCGGCCCGTCCAAATATAGAATAGGTTTTCACCCCAGCCAATATTCACCGCCACCGAACGTCACACCCTGGCTACCATGCCGCCCACACGGCCATGGCCACCAGGCAGCACCAAGCCACGGGCTTTGCCCATGAGCACCGCGACACCACCACTAGGGCCGCCACCCTGGTATTCAGGACCTCGATGCCACCTCACCCGCCACCCACCGCTAGCCCAACCAAAGAGACGAGTGGAAAGGAACTGCCTTTCGCACCCCTGAGTAGTCTCCAGGGTCGAGACCCAATAGGCTGGCCAAAACTGGCCACCATCGACCCGTCCTGCCGCCGAGCGCAAGACGAGCTCGGTCCTGCCACTGGGGGCGAGACGAGTTAGGTCCTTCTACCGAGCATGAGACGAGCTCGGTCCTGCTGCAGGGCGCGAGGCGAGTCCAGTCCTGCTGCCGGGCGCGAGACAAGCTCGGTCCTGCTGCCGGGCGCGAGACGAGCGATGGGTCGCAGCTGGGAGAGGGCCAACCCTCCGATGAAGGTAGCGCCCAAACGACGGGGAGAGGAATCGAAAGTCGACACGGGCGCTCACCGACAGGCAAATGCCCAAGAAGTCCAGCCGCCGCCGTGAAACAACCGAGACCACCGCCATGGGCCACGGTCTACCACCATGCCGTGGCAGCCCACATTCAGGTCGGGACCCCGAGGGGCAGCCCCGAGCCAGCGCCATCACCCTCGCCGCCAACGGCCGCCGCACACAAGGTCGGCTGGAGCCCACACCGCCGCCAGCGCCACCACTAGCACGAACCACCACCACCACCACCGCGCCGCCACTCCACCGACCACCGCAAAGACGGCCGACCATGGCCCAAGCTGTCCACAAAGTACCTAGCCGCGCCGCCCGCCAGATCTGGCTGCCGCTGCAACAACCGCCACCAGCGCATGGACGGGCCCGCCCCGCCCCAGCGCCGTCCTGAATAAAGTTCCCACAAAGGATAATGAGACTACTCCCTATGAGCAATGGGAAAAGAAAAGAACTACACTCTCTTACTTGCGCACTTGGGGCTGTTTGGCGAAAGTCAACATGCCGATAGTCAAAAAGCGCAAGTTGGGACCAAAGACCGTGGACTGCGTTTTTCTTGGCTATGCCAAGCAAAGCGTTGGCTATAGATTTCTAGTGGTGAAATCTGATGTAGACGATGTGAAGGTCGGTACAATTATAGAGTCTAGGGATGCTACATTCTTTGAGGATATTTTCCCCATGAGAGATATGCAAAGCGTTTCTAGACTGGAATCTGATGAGACTCCTGAACCTGCTATTCCGAAGGAATACTATGAACATAAAAGTGATGAGAGTTCCGCGGAGGATGACTAGGAAGTTCCTGTTAGGAGCAAGAGACAGAGGACTGCAAAGTCCTTTGGTGATGATTTCCTCGTGTACCTCGTGGATGATGATACTCCCAGTACCATTTCAGAATCTTATGCATCTCCGGATGCTGACTACTGGAAGGATGCGGTCCGTAGTGAGATGGATTCCATCTTGGCTAATGGTACATGGGAGATCACTGATCGTCCCTATGGTTGTCGATCATTAGGATGTAAGTGGGTGTTCAAAAAGAAGCTTAGGCCCGATGGTACTGTTGAGAAGTACAAGGCTAGGCTTGTGGCCAAGGGTTATACCCAGAAAGAAGAAGAGGATTTCTTTGACACTTATTCACCTGTGGCTAGACTGACAACCATTCGAGTGTTACTCGCTTTGGCTGCCTCGCATGGTCTTCTCGTTCATCAGATGGACGTTAAGACGGCTTTCCTTAACGGAGAGCTAAACGAGGAAATTTACATGCAACAGCCAGATGGCTTTGTAGTAAATGGTCAGGAAAGAAAGGTGTGTAAACTAGTGAAATCTTTGTATGGCCTGAAACAAGCGCCTAAGCAATGGCATGAGAGGTTCAACACTACTATGACATCTGCTGGCTTTGTTGTGAACGAAGCTGACAAATGTGTATACTATCGCTATGGTGGGGGTGAAGGAGTTATACTGTGTCTGTATATCGATGACATACTGATATTTGGGACCCACCTCAAGGTCATTGAGGAGGTCAAGTCTTTTCTATCTCACAACTTTGAGATGAAGGACCTGGGTGTGGCTGATGTTATCCTGAACATCAAGCTACTAAGAAATTCTGAGTGTGACGACTGGATTACATGTGAACACATTAGGACTTTCAGCAGTTGGTTGGAAACACGTCTCAGAGGTGACATCACTGTTTGTGATGAGCTGTACTCGTTGTCCAGGGACCATCTTCGACTGTATTGACTTACAAAGGATACGAGATAAATGGGAATACATTTTACACGATCGCCCAAGATCAAAAGAGCACCAACCAAAACCGCGGTGTCCGCTTTGATGCAACAACCGAGAGGGGAAGGAACACATATTATGGTTACATAATGGACATTTGGGAACTTGACTACGGACATGATTTTAAGGTCCATTTGTTTAAGTGCAAATGGGTCAATCTGTCAGGAGGCGGGGTACAGGTAGACCCACAGTACGGAATGACAACAGTGGATCTGAACAATCTTGGGTACACTGACGAACCGTTCGTCCTAGCCAATGATGTGGCACAGATTATCTATGTGAAGGACATGTCTACCAGACCGAGAAAAAGAAAAGATAAAGAAGCGAATACATCATACGATGAGCCAAAGCGCCACATAGTTCTTTCAGGAAAAAGGGACATCGTTGGAGTGGAGAGCAAGACAGACATGTCTGAAGATTATGAAAAGTTTCATGAAATTCCTCCCTTCAAAGTCAAGGCTGACCCAAGCATCCTGATAAACTATCCATGGTTACAACGCAATAAGCAAATGACACAAGCGAAGAAAAAGTGAAGACTTTCTCCCCTAACTATTATGATGATACCATGCCAACTTTGTAACAGACGAGTATGATACCATTGTCCGTTTTGTACACGAAGTGCATCCAGTTTTTGCCGTAACCCTCTCAACTTTCTTGCACATGCTATGTGGATGAAATGATGATACCATGCCAACTTTCAACCTTTTCAGAGTTTATTTGAAATGATTTTCAATTTCAGGGTCTTATAGCTCAAAATAATCAATAAATGCATGAAAAATAACAAATGAAGTCAGAAAGGGCAGAAAGAACCGGTACTAAAGGAATCAACTAAAAAGATTTTATAAACCTCTAGTATTATTGAAACTAAAATTTTATAGAATTTATGCAACTAAAATTATCAAAGTATTTTCTGTTCAAAACATTAAAAGCAAAAAGAATTTTCATAAAATAAATACAAAAAGCAAAAAATAAAATAAAATAAATAAGTATAAACAAAATAAACTTTTATAAATAAGTAGAAAAAAAAATAAAATAAATAAGTGGAAACAAAATAAAATAAATAAACTAAACTTCTATAAAATAAATAATTAGAAACAAAATAAAATAAAATAAACTATAATAAAACAAAATAAATAAACCTTAATAAAATAAATAAAATAGCAACAGTAAGTATTTTGTTGTAAGTAGAAAAAAATTAAAAAATAAAGCAACAAAGAAAACAAAAAAAATAAAAAAATGCCACCTCCTGGGCCACCACGGCCTGAATGCGACTAGAAACCCAGCTAGTTGGGCCAGGATTCAGGCCCGCAAAAGGCCCAGCAGGCCCACAGGCAAAGTAGTGTCAGATTAGGCCCATAGGCCTGCAGTTCAGAGGAGTTCGAGAGAGAGGAGGCAGCAGTGCTTATAAACAGGCAGTCGATGCTCTCAACTAGCGAGGTGGGACTAAACTCCCACCACCACGCCGCTGTGCAAGGCCATTGGTCCCGGTTGGTGGCATGAACTGGGACCAATGCTACCCTTTGGTCCCGGTTCGTGGCAACAACCGGGACCAATGCCCCCCCTTTAGTCCCGGTTGGTGCCACCAACCGGGACCAAAAGGTGTCTTTGGTCCCGGTTGCTGCTACAAACTGGGACCAAAGGCTTGGGTATATAAGTAGCACTTAGAAAAATTTGACGAACTCATCGCCAGTTGCCCCCCGGCCCGCCCAACGACGCCGAGCTCATCAACGCCGCCAGGCTGCCCAGATCGACGCCGTCCGCTGCCCCAATGCCGCCCGCCGCCCAGACGCCATCTGCGTGCCGCCCCGACGCCGTCCGCGCGCCCCCGTCGTCGCCGCTGCCCCGTCGCCGCCAGGCTGCCTTAACGACGCCCGCCGCCCCCGCCGACGCCGTCATCATCGCCCGCGCCCGTCGTCACCGTCGCCGTCGCCCGCGCCTGTCGTCGCAGTCGCTGCGGGGAAGCACCACGCCGGCTCCCGCGACCCGTTCATCCCCGAGGCCATTCGTCCGCCGTCGCACCAATTCCGGCCGGCAACCTCGACCCCTCCCCGCGCTGTGAGCCCCTGCCTCCTCCCCTTTCCTTCTCATTGCCGTCCCCGCACGCCATCCGTAAGCGCGCGCCACCACCAACCATCGTTGCCGTCGCCGTATACTGCTCTGTATATGCTCACTGTATGTATGTATCTATGTATGTATGTTCACTGTATAATGCTCTGTATATGCTATATAATGCTCGTTTTTGCATTTTTTGTTACCAAGAAAAAGGTCTATTTTTTGGTGATATGTATGTTCATATGCTCATCAATATTTAAGAAAATGTTCATATGCTCATTTAAGAAAATGTTCATATGTAGCATTTAAGAAAAAAAAGTAAATGTATGTATGTTCATATGCAAAGAATTATTTTTGGATGAAATGAGATGAGATGAGATGTGTTTTGTGTTGGAGAAGAAAAGAGGAAGAAGGAAAAAGGAAGAAGAAGGAAAAGAGGGTTGAGGGGGGGGTTCGATATACCCCCTCCCCGATAACATTTTTTCCATGTATATATGCAAAAGTTACATTTTTAGAAAAGTTTTATATATCTAGCTAGGAAAGGAAGAAGAAGAAAAAGAATGAGAGGAAAAAGGGAAATAAGAAGAGGAAGAACGGAGAAGAAGAGGAGAGGAAGAAGAGGAGAAATAAATAAAAAGAAGAAAAAAGAAGAAAAAGAAGAGGAGAAGAAGAAAGGAATAGAGGAGAAGAAGAGAAAATAGGATATCATCCTATTTTCTCTTCTTCTCCTCTATTCCTTTCTTCTTCTCCTCTTTTTTTTCTTCTTTTTTTTCTTCAATCTTCTCCTCTATTAATATATTCTTCTCCTCTATTAATATCTTCTTCTCCTCTATTAATATCTTCTTCTCCTCTTTTTATTTCTTCTTCGTCTTCTTATTTTTTATCGGATATGTCGTTGTCGATATACCCCGTGTCCCGATAATTTCAACACGAGGGGGGTGGGGGTTCGACCTACCCCCTTCCCGGTAACATTATTTTCCCATGTATGTATGTCGTCGTTGTTGATATAACCCCCTCCCGGATAACTTCTACCGTGATAACTTATACCACGGGAGCACCTCCCGACCCTCTTGCTCGACCAAAACTCTCAAGGGCACCCAAACCCTAGAAAAAAACGATGTCGGTCTCCTACCCCCTCCCGCCGCGCCCCTACCCTTGAAGCGTTGCCGAGGCCACCCCAAACCTGGAATAAGCTAGGTCTACGTTTGCCACTAATATATCCAACTGCTGTCATGTTTGTGTAATAATTGCCATGTTGTAATATTTGCAGAAACAATGGAGCACGGACAAGACGAAGAAGCAGAAGAGGTGTTGGGGGACATAATCTTAGCCGGAGGTGATGTCTTATCGTATCTTAATGACAATGATGGTCTGGAAGAACAGGGTGAAAAAGCAGGCTACGGTGATCGAAGAATGGAGGAGGCAAGACATGATTATGATGTCTCCGGTGACCCAATGCTGGTGCAAGAAGGAGCCCGTGGTGACGGCTCCGGTGACCGAACAGAGTCCGGCCAGGTAAATATATTAGTTAAGACTGTGCTGACAAGGTAATTGATACATTCATTGTTTTGGTATGTACACATATTAATTAACTCTCGTCTTTCTTCTTTTTTCTAAGCCCTCCGGATCAAGCACAACTTCGGTAAAGAGACGAGGCCCGAAGAAAAAGTTGCGCTCGGATGAAAGGTTTGAGATCACAGCAATCGCGCGCGACGGCCAAGCGATTGAACCCATCCGTATAAAGGAAGCATTTGCTGCTCAGTGCGGGGTTCTTGTTAGGGACAAGATCCCGATCAGCATCCACCAATGGTATAGGCCTAAGAAGGAAGACCCCGAGGTGTCTTATGTCAATGATATGCAGAAAGATGATCTTTGGACTGAGCTGAAGGCAAATTTCACCCTACCGCCAGAGGAGAATCCGTAGAAGCCAGTTAAAGAGCAATTAATCAAGTCTCATGCTCTTAAGAAGATGGCAGACCTATTCAGGAGGTGGAAGAATGAGCTGAAAACTTTTATTGACAAAGAAGAGACACCAGAATTTATTGGCAAATATGAGAAGATCAGAGATCACTGGCCCGCATTTATGGCCCACAGGACATCGGAAAAGAGTAAGAAGATGTCATCGACAAACAAGAAAAATGCTGCAAAGAAGAAGCTTCGCCATCGCACGGGGTCAGGTGGCTACCTCAAAGCCCGGCCTAAGTGGGCCAAGGCTGAGAATGATCTGCTTGATAAAGGGATCGAACCAGAGACAATGAACTGGCCAGACCGTTGCCGGACTTGGTTCTTCGGGGCTGGCGGAACCTTGGACCCTGTAGCAGGGAAGTGCATTTGGACGGACGAGCAAATGAGAATACCAGTCAAGAGGCTTCAGCACTATATTGATGCAGCGCAGCAAGGGACGTTCGTTCCAGACAGAGAGAACGACGAGCTCACAATGGCCCTCAGGAATCCTGAGCACCCTGGACGGACACGAGGCACGCCAGGCTCCGTTCCGTGGAAGGCGGGTTTTCCGGACGCAAGCGGTTACAAATGCTAGGAGAGGAGAAAAAAAGTGGAGCAGACCCAAATTTAGAAGCTGCACGAAAGGGTTCAAGCGCTAGAGGAACGAGACGTAGCTCGCAGCAAGCGAACTGCCGAAACTACCCCCGAAGCTACCCCGCCATCTCAGCAGAGAAGCAGCGTGGCTTCCACCGAGCTGCTTCAGCCGGAGCTTGTCTTGACGGCTCCTGCTAGCTACCCCGTGGATGCTATCACGGAGTCTCAACATTGCCACCTTATGACGCAATGGCAGAACTTCAAAGTCAAGGCGGCTGTCGGCTCTGTTCGACCTCCTGAACCCGACACAACTTTTCACCGTCGTTTGATTCCAGAAGGATATGCTAGGGTGACGGTGTACGAAATAACGGAGGGATTTGAGGACCTCCACCTTGACCACCCTATCGGTGAAGGGGAGACTCGGTTGGATTCTGCTCTAAAGACTCCATGTCTATGGCGGAAGGAGCTCATCAGCCTTTCGAACTGGACGCCTCCGCCTCCTCCTCCTCCTCCGGCGAGTAAGGGAACTCCACCTCCTCCTCTGGCGAGTGATCAGGGCACCCAGCCTCCTTCTCCGGCGCGTGGCGGCACTCCGCCTCCTTCTCCGCCTGCGCCGGCGCGCCCGAGCAGCCAGCCTCCTCCTTCTCCGCCTCGTCAGCTAGGGCGGAAGAGACCCGCCGCCGCTCCGGCTGCTCCGGCACGTCGTAGTCCTTCTCCTCCGCCTCATAAGCAAGGAATGAAGATAGCCGCAGCCTCTCCGTCTGCTCTGCCGGCGTCTAGCAGTACAGCCAGAGGCGGGAGGCAATACAGATTCGGTCCTTCTGTGAAGACTCCAAAGAAGTTACCATACGAGAGGACCCCGGAGGAGAACGAGAAGATTGCGCGAGCCGAAGTGACGAACTTCTTTCAAGGGGTGAAAGCAAAGAAACATCCACCTCCGGAGGAGAAGGTAGATCCGGTGAAAGCAAAGCGCACTCTGGCTGCCCTGACAAAACCACCAAAGTCTCCGCCGAAAGGCAACTATGAGCGCATTATTGCAAAGACATTTGTCGAAGCGGAGCGGTCGGGAAGTACTGTCAGTGATCAAAGGTTAAAAGAACGACGAGCTGGGAAAAAAATTGCCCAGCTCGGCGAACAAGCGAACCAATCGTGCCCCCCGCTCAAGGTGTCTAGCGGCATCGTCGCTAATGATCCGAGGATGGTGCCCGGTTATAGCAATCTTGGAGATTACCTGCCCGACGATGTACATTATGATTTCTTGGAGGTGGAGGAACACAGATACGAGTACGGAAAGCCTCTCGTCAAAGATGAAAGATCTCTAACAATGATGATGCGAAGATTCCATGATTGGTACATGAAAACCCGCAGAGAGTCTGGGGGGAGGAATACTTTGACGCTGAGAGTTAAAGAGGAGCATGACCTCGTTGGAATTGAACTGTTGAATGTTCCATTTGAGGAGTTCTTCCAGTTTTTCAATCAAATGGACCTCGATAAATCAACGGTCACTTGCTACTGTCTGTAAGTAGTACTACTTCTATCATTAAGTCTCTCTATATAGGTCAGCTCTTTCATTGCATGTATTTATAATAATCCTCACTATATTATGCAGATTGAAGATTGCCGAATTGAAGAAAAGACAAATCGGTGATATTGGGTTCATTAACACAAATCTCATAGATGCAGCTGAGGTTAAATATCATGCCGAAAATCCGAGGCCAACTTGCTACGATCGTTGGTAATAAATGAAAACAAAGATATAATACTCTTTCCTTACAACTTCAAGTGAGTGTTACTGTCTTGTGCATATTCGGTTTCCCTTATTAGTCCAGGTTATAGTAATGTAATTGACGAGTTATGCATGCGTGCACAGCTTCCACTATATTCTCCTAGAGATTAAGCTTGAGCAGAGACTAGTAACCGTTTTAGACTCGAGACGAAAAGGTCCCCAGGACTATGCGGACATGACTCAAATGCTCGAGAAGTAAGTTAAATCGATCATTATCCACCATATCAACAACTTTGTTCATTTCCTGATATCAAGTAATTGTTTTCTTTGTCTGGCAGGGTTTGGAGAAAATTCACCAAAAAAGCTCCGGGACTGCCGAAGAAGCTGTAATTTAGACACCCGAAAGTAAGTACTACTAGCATGTTCCGCGCATCTCCTAGTGATTCAAGCACTAGTTTCATCAATACTATTTATAGCATGCTTGCTTATCAGTTTGATTGACCTCTATTTCTTGTAAAGTGGTTGTGGCAGGAAGCCGGGAATAATTACTGTGGATACTATGTTTGCGAGTCCATCCGCTACACGACTTGTGAGCGGGGCTACTCTGGCGAACAATATGAAGTGCGTAAGCAATAATATTCACAATTTTATTTTATTACCATCATTTGTGTTGAGTTTCATTTATTAATATATATATGTATTGACCCCCTTCTTCAAATTAGATCTTTCGGATGCGGGATGAACTCCTACCACCAGATCGTATGCGAGCAATTCAAGAGGAATTGGCGGCATTCTTCCTTGACCACGTGATCGCTGAAGACGAAGAATACTATGTGGACCGTGTGTTCATATATAATTAGGAGATTATATTGTAAGAGATAATTATTGTATATATGTATCCGGTAGTGTCGGATAGATTTACGAGAACTTGTTGTTCGACCAATCTCTCGGAAAAGGAGAGGTGGTCGATATCACTTCCCTTTGTATGCATATGTTCATGACGATCTTTTGTTTTCTTCATTTGCTTACTAGCTAGCGTCTCTAGTCCTCTATACGTATATAGTACGTAGCGTCGACCAAGCACGGAGATAAGAGAGGACAATTCTCTCTATTAATTAATTAGCTAGCTAACACAATATATGAAACACCTAAATTAACCCCCCAAAACCCCCAAACCCTTCCCCCCCTTTCAAAAAAAAAACAAAAACCCCAGTCACAGAAATGCTGACGCGTGGATGCCTATTGGTCCCGGTTGGTGCCACCAACCGGGACCAAAGGCCCTCCTGCCTGGGCTCACCGCACCGGCCACGTGGAGGCCCATATGTCCCGGTTCGTGTAAGAACCGGGACTAAAGGGCTAGGGCATTAGTAACGACCCTTTAGTCCCGGTTCAAAAACCGGGACAAAAGGCCCTTACCAACCGGGACAGATGACCCTTTTTCTACTAGTGGGTGTGGGTGGCGTTGCGACCACGGTGGCGCGTGGGTGGGCGGCGAGCTGGCTTGTTGGCTCCGATCCGGTTGGGCGGTGGGTTTGGAGTTGGGAGAAATTAATCCTTGCCGTGTCTTCCGGCTCCGATGCGGTGACGCCTGCGGGTGCCATCATTCCTCCCTGGAGGGTGTCGGTGGTCTTCATTTCCTCTACCCTCCGCGTGCCGGGGAAAACCCTAGGACACATCCGGGCAGCAGCGTCGTCGGCGTCGCATTCCTTCCTGGAGGTGCTGCTTGGTACACGGAGGATCGGAGCCTGGAGGGCGCAGTGGTAGTGGGTCATCCGCGCTTTGTCGAGCTGCCGGTGTTGGCATTGTTTCTTCTTCTTTTTCGTTGGCTTGGTGTGCTGCTCGTCATAGCGTTTGCTCTGTGATCGGTGTTGGTGCTTTGGAAAATAAAGCGGGGGAAACTTTTTTCGGTAACATAAGCTCAGCTCATATTTAACGCCGCTTTGCCCTTTGCTTGGACTAGGTACATCCCATCCCAACTCGTCATGTGTTGTGTCGAACACTCCATCTTCTCATACTCGCGGATGCTCCCAAACCAGTACCAAGGTCTCTTGCTGCGCAGTCGTTGGTCCGCCGATAGGTGCTTGCGGGTGACCGTCGATATGAGCTCCTCAGAACGTGCACCTAGAGCAGAGCAGAGAGGCGGGGTTGCGTGCGCCAGTGATCCCGCTCGTGCTCTAGCTAGCTAGATCGGCCAGCCGGCAGGTCGGATCTGGCTTGGGAAGCTGGCAGGCAGTACTACAAAGTCGGTGATGGATGTCCGGACTCTCCCCCTAAACCACGATGGCTCGTCGTCGGCGTCGGCAAGCAGCACCTCCTCCTTCCGTGCCTTCGTGCACTCAACCGAGAAGTGGCCGCGGGTGCCATACCACTTCCCTTTCCTTATTGGAGACTTGAGCTTCGCCCGAGCCTGCCACTCGGCGGCCGTGAGTAGGAGCTGGTCATCGCACCGTTCGGCCCCCAGCCCGTGTGCGCCGCCGGGAACATTCGTCGAACGCCTTCAGCCGGCTAAGCGCCTTCTGGAACGCCATCGTCTCGACGTCGCAGACCTGTTTGATTCCAACCGCAAAATACAACCGATCGGCACGGTGTCAAGGAGCTTCTTCACCATGGCGGCATCGTCGAGTGTAGAGCCATGGGTGGCATTTCTCGCCGCCATGCCACTGATCTTGCCGGCGTAGTAGTCCAGAAGCTCCCCCTCAGCCATGCGTCGCTTGTCGAACTCGCCCTTGAGAGTTGTAAGGCGAGCCGCCTTGACGCGACCGGCGCTGACAAACCTCGTCTTGAGGCTGTCCCATACCTCCTTCGCCATCGACCTGCATGAGGATCGATGTCCTCCGACAATGGTCTGAGAAGTTGGGCCCTCGCCGTCTTCTTCTTCCGTTCGTCCACCGCCACGTCTTCCGCAGGGGACACCTACTCCCAGGCCCTGTGCATCAAGGATTGTCTCCACCTTAATCGCCCACAATGTGTAGTTCGCCGGTGTGAGTACCAGGCAGGACAGTGCCACCGTGCTCCCCACAGGTAGGATCTTGAGGCTCTGTATACCAATTGTTGGAGCCGATGCACTGCTCCCTTGTTCTTCCCCAGGAACTGGTCCCCACAGCTCACGGAAGAACAAGAACACAAGATAGTTTTGGTACCGCTGCCCACAGAACAGGGGATGTGGATTTTTAGAGCTTGGGCTCATGGACACCTCCTATCTTTACCCTTCAATATAGTTTTAAGATCCGTGCTAGACAACTAACTTACTATATGAATTTTTCTCTTTTTTGTTTCTTTCAAATGAAACAACATATGAACTTCGAACTTTGCAAGATAGCAAAACATTCTTACTACAATGTGAGAAAAAACTTATAGATTTTTTTAACTGACATAAATATAAAAAGTGAGATTTTCTTTATTCAAAAATGTTATTTTTTGTACTTATGATGCACGAAAAAATCTGAAAGTTTTTCCCACATTCTAGTTAGAATGTTTTGTTGTACTGCAAAGTTTGAAGTTCATATGTTGTTCTATTTGAAAGAAACAAAAAAGACAAAAGTCCTTGCACGAATCGCGATGCAAAGATGGATGGCTAGCTAAGGAGGTGCACCTAAGCCTATGCTCCACATGATATTTTCCACAGAACAGGCCTTTTCTCTGTATTTCTCTTACCACAAAGCAAACAGGATTACAACTTAAGTAGCTACCCACACGCACCGAAAATTCTATATCAACGGACCTTTACGAACTATTACGGGGCTTCTCTTCGTTAACTAATCTCCACCCCCTGATTTTCAGGGGGCGTGGGTCCCCCATCTTGATTTCTTCCAGTTAAATGATGCCAGCTCAGCTTCCCCGTAATAGTCCGTTGCCATGTCCCCGTGCGTGTAGCAAAGCTCCACACGCACAGAGCCGGATGACACTAACAGAACGACTTGCATGCACACTAACCCATCAGCTAGCTTTACGCACGCACACATGGGTCAGCCGCTACTCTCGGCCACTAAACATCGCCATCTGCTATGACATCTTCCTATGCATGCACTAACACACGTCACAGTAACAAACTAACTAACCCATGCATGCATGATTATCCGATTCCCTTGCTGCCGTTTTCACCAGCCACGACCAAACGCGGGGACTTGGCCATCACACGGACACTGACATGCTGCTAACTAAACTACGTACATGACCATATGACATGCAGACTCCAAAACACGCACGCCATAACGCGCGACACACGCACGCCATGACCGGACACGACGTGGTTTATTTTTCTTTACACGGACAAGAGATATCTGAAGCGGATAAGCGCATGCGTGTCTAGCTAGTGGAAGACTTGACTTGCAAGCTTCCGTTGCATCCATCCTCTGAGCATGATAGGGGCTATCTCTCTCTGTGAACCGCATGCATGCTTGCTTGGCATCCTACTCCCTCCGTTCTAAATTACTCGTCGTGGTTTTAGTTCAAAATTTTGAACTAAAACCACGACGAGTAATTTAGAACGGAGGGAGTAGGAGATAGGGGTATGATGTGATCCGGTGGCTGCTTCCCGTGAACTGGCACCTCGTCCAATTCACAAGCAGGTGCAACCGGTAGCGCGAGGCAACCTGACGACAGCGCATACCATGGTCATGCTGAGGCATCGCATCAGGAGGGAGGGGCATGATGGTTATGAAGGCGAATGATTACATGTTGTCACTACCGTTATCCATTGGTAATTCCCGGTGTCTTCTATGCTTAGCTATACTTATCAGATTCGCATCACCACTAGTATGCAGGGACAGAAGAAATAATGCAAGAATATGGTATTGGATAATTCTAAGACAAAGAAATAAAGTGACGAATAAGCTGTTATCCTTTTGCTTATGGAAGCCATGCTCTTTATAAGAACTTGGGTCGTATGTAGTGCTCCGGTAGATCAGTAGTTGAGAACCCTTTGTTATGAGCTTCGTCCTCTGGTAGGTCAAGGGCTAAGAGATTTAAAATGAATGATTTAAAATAAAGAATATGTTGAAGGTTTGCGCTATCGGCTGGGTATGAAAAATGTTTTCTCCTTTTCAGCTAAAGGGAAAGGGGGGAGACCTTGCTGTGTTCTGGGATGATGCTTATAATCTGGAGTTGAACAAGTATGGGGAGCATTTCATTGATATGTATATTTGTTCTGGCAATGGTGCAAAATGGAGAAGCACTTTTGTCTATGGAGAGGCCAAGGCAAGTCAAAGGTATGTAATGTGGGAACTTTTGCGAAGAATTAAACCCCTTGGTTCTGGACCGTGGTTTATATATGGTTGGGGATTTTAATGAAGCGATGTGGCAGAATGAACATTTTTCTCGTCATAAGAGGTCGTCTTCCATGATGGCTAATTTTAGGAGTGCTCTTTCTGACTGTAACCTTTTTGATTTGGGATTTCATGGTGTTCCTTGGACCTATAATAACAAGCAACAGGGCAACACAAATGTCAAAGTGAGACTGGACCGGGCTGTTGCGTGTCCCCAATGGTCTGCTTTGTTTCCAGATTGCAAGGTGTCCCATATTATCAGTTCAAGATCTGACCATTGTCCTCTTCTCATTCAATTATTGGGGTCTCCTCGTGTTGGCAAAATTGTTAAACAACTCAGATACGAGGTTTACTGGGAGAGGGAAGGGGTGGTTTTGGAGGATCAAATTAAATCTTGCTGGAACGACGACACTCATAATGAGGATTTGAAGGATGTGGCCATGAATCTAAAGAGAATGCTTGGAAAATTGCATGAGTGGAGTAACACTTATATTGGATATCTACCCAGGAAACTTGATTTGGCGAGGAAAGACTTAATAGCCTTTGGAAAAGAAATGACAATGCAGCCTTGATGGAAAGGAAGGTGATTCTGAAGGAAATGGATGAGCTCCTTTATAAAGAAGAAATGTTATGGAAGCAAAGATCGCGGATTGATAAAATTAAATGGGGGGACAGGAACACAAAATTCTTCAGATGTAAGGCTACCTGGAGAGCTAAGAAAAATAATATCCCAAGCTTGAGAAGAATGATGGATCGGTTATAGAGAATGTGGCTGAGATCCATAATATGACTAATTCCTTTTTTAAGCATTTATACACTTGTGATGGTTCGGTTGATCCTTCCCTGATCATTCCCCTTGTCAAGCCACTTGTGAGTGAGGATATGAATATTGATTTATGCAAACCGTTTACGGACCAAGAGATTGGGGACACGCTCTTTCAAATTGGCCCACTTAAAGCTCCGGGTCCACATGGCTTTCCGGCAAGGTTTTTTCAAAGTAATTGGGGAGTGCTGAAGGAGGATATTATTCGTGCGATTAAAAAGTTTTTTCATACAGGTATAATGCCGGAGGGTGTAAATGATACGGTGATTGTTCTTATTCCTAAGGTGAAAAATCCCCAAGCGATCAAAGACTTCCGGCTTATCAGTCTGTGTAATGTTATTTATAAAGTTATATCTAAGTGCCTTGTGAACAGATTGAGACCGCATCTTGATGGTATGGTTTCTCCAACCCAAAGTGCCTTTATCCCTGGGAGATTAATATCTGATAATGCTCTTATTGCGTTTGAGTGTATGCATTCGTTAAGTACTCTGAAGGATGGACGGGGTGAATTCTGTGCTTATAAATTGGACCTTGCCAAGGCATATGATAGAGTGGATTGGAATTTTTTGAAGTGTATGTTGAGCGCGTTGGGGTTTGCATCAGGATGGATAAAATGGATTATGGCATGTGTTACTTCAGTGAAATTTTCAGTACGCTTCAATGGCCAGCTCTTGGAGTCGTTCTCGCCATCATGTGGCATCAGGCAAGGGGACCCTATCTCACCATACTTATTCTTATTTGTGGCCGAAGCTCTTTCTTTATTGTTACAGAATGCGTGTACTAGAGGATCTCTTCTGGAGTTCAAGGTTAATAGACAGGCCCCGGGTATTTCACATCTCTTGTTTGCCGATGATTGTCTTTTATTTTTCAAGGGGTCCATTGAGCAAGCCTTGGCAATCAAAAATATTATTGCGACTTATGAGAAGGGGACGGGACAACTGTTGAGCCCTGATAAATGCTCGATCTTGTTCGGCAAGAATTGTACTATGGAGGTCCAAGTGGCTGTTATTGTAATTCTAAGCATTACCTCAGAGGGATTTGAGGATAAATATCTTGGGCTCCCGGTGCCACAAGGGAGAATGAAGGCTGGTAAATTTCAATCCACTAAGGAAAAAGCCCTCAAAATTTTATCGGACTGGATATAAAAATATGCCTCGTGTGGGGCGAAAGAAACTTTGATTAAATCTGTCCTGCAGGCTCTTCCGGTGTACGCAATGGGTATTTTTAAATTTCCGGCATCACTCTGCGAGGAGTTGTCTCAGATCATAAGGAATTTCTGGTGGGGTGACGAGGAGAATAGGAGGAAGACTCATTGGCTGGCTTGGGATAAGATGACTAAGCCTAAAGGTGGGGGTGGGATGGGATTCCGGGATCTCAGATTATTTAACCAGGCCCTGCTAGCGAAGCAGGCTTGGAGATTGGTGGTTAATCCTGAATCTCAGTGCGCTAAAGTGATTAAGGCAAAATATTATCCCCAGGGACATATCCTTGATACGGTTTTCCCGCAGTCAGCTTCTCTTACTTGGCAAGGTATTTTGCATGGATTGGATTTGCTTCTATCTGGAGTCATTTGGAGAGTGTGTGATGGGACTAATATTAATATCTGGAGAGATAACTGGCTCCGAAGATCTTCTGGACTTAAAATTACTACCAGAAAGAACAGGACAAGAGTCAAATGGGTATCAGACTTGATGCTGAGCGGTCCTAGGAGGTGGGATGAAAATATGGTTAGGCATTTGTTTTATCCATATGATGCGGAGGAGATTTTGAGGTTATGTATGCTATCAAACGGGGATGGTGATTTTGTTGCTTGTCATTTTGAAAAAAATAGGATGTTCTCGGTTAAAAGTGCGTACAAGCTTGCGCTTACATTGAAGGATAAAGAAAAGGATGAGGGTCAATGTAGTGAGACTGTGTTGGGGAGAGGAAAATCTGGGATGTCGTCTGGAAGGCTAATGTCCCTCAGAAGATTCGCATTTTTGTGTGGAGGGTTGCAACTAATAGCTTGGTTGTCCAGGTTAACAGAGTGCTGCATCACCAAACTTCTGTTACGATGTGCACTATTTGTGGAATGGAGGATGCAAGTACTTTTCATGCGCTTCTTAGGTGTCCGAAGGCGGTTGCATTGCGGATGGCCATGAGGGACATTTGGGAGTTACCTACAGAGAATGTCTTCAGATATACAGGGTATGATTGGTTTATTGTTCTTCTTAGTCAATTGAGGCCTGTCATGCGCGACCAAATTATTTTCATTTTCTGGAGAGCATGGCATTTGAGAAATGACTTGATATTTGGTAAAGGAAAGGAATCAGTAGCAGCTTCTGCTAGATTTGTGGAGAATTATTGGGCGTCTTATGCCGCATATCACTCATTGCCTCCAGGAGATTCGAAAAATAAAGGAAAAGGTCCAATGGATGGATTAAGATGGGCACCTGATAATGTGGGAGCTAAGGCGGATTGGACTCCTCCACCAACTGGTTTTTTAAAGATTAATGTAGACGCAAGCTTTGTAGAGAGCATCAGAGAAGCAAGTGTCGGTGTGGTGGTAAGGAATGCGTCTGGGGAAGTCATTGTCTCTTCTTGGGATTTCATTGGATCGTGTCAAAGTGTGGATGAAGCAGAGCTAAGGGCATGCATTGCTGGTCTATACATAGGTATACCTCTCCACAATTCTATTATTTTAGAGACTGATTGTGCGTTTGTTGTGGCGACTCTTGCAACAGAGAACCTTGATAGGTCATCGTTGGTCGATTTGAAGAAGGAAGCACTGAGCTTATCTAAGCTGATAAACAACTTTCAAATGGCTAAGATTAGTCGATCCGCCAATGTGGTGGCTCATCTAATTGCAAAATTTAGTTTTGATAATAGATCTGATGGTATTCTTGTTAATGATGTACCGCCCTGTGTGCTGAATTTTGTATTGAACGATTGTAAGTTTCGCACTGGTTAATTAATGTAAGGTGGTGTTCAAAAAAATGAATGACGAATGAACTTGCATGTTTTCTTTTCAAACTGCATACTTACATTGATTCACATTAAATATTTGGGGCTTCCACTCTCTGTTTGGCATCCTTCAATTCCTTGAAGATATATTTGCAGCTACGCTCAGTACCTGGGACTGACAAAACATCACCACCATTGCCCACGGAGCCCTTGTAAATCGGTGCTCACTTCTTAAGCCATTTACCTCTCCACTTCACTCATTATCCCTCCGAGCGTCACCCACAACCTCAACAAGATTGAGCGCATATTCCTATGGGCAGGAACAGACAAGGTGCCCGGCGCCAAGTGCAAAGTTAACCAGGAGGCGGTTTGTCACCCAACCTAGCTCGGAGGCCTTGGTATCCTCAACATTGACATTTTATCTCAAGCTCTTAGGCTATGATGGCCATGGTACGAGTGGAAGGACTCCACAAAGTTATGGGTGGGTATGAAGATCCCCTGAGATGATCCGACCTCGACATCTTCTATGCCTCCACGAACATCATCATGGGGAATGGTGCTCACACACCTTTTTGGGACCCACCTTGAATAAATGTGGCCAAACCAAAGGAGATTGCCGCTCATATTTGAGGCGTCGATGAGGAAACATTGGAAGGCTAGGGAGGCAATGAAAGATGATGCATGGGTTTGGAAAATTAAGTCCGCCCCGCACTTGGACTTTGGACTTCATTCGAGAATTTGTCATCCTTTTGGCGTGCCTTCACAACACCCCAATGCATGATGATGTTGGGGACAACATTGTTTGGAAGCTCACTTCAAATGGGCAATATTCCACGGTATCCCAGTATCATGTCCAGTTATTGGGACTAATTCACACTTCCATGAAACCAACTATTTGGAAGCCTTGGGCTCCCTTGAAAGTAAAATTCTTTGGGTGGTTTGCTATCCAAGATAGGATTTGGATCGCCAACCATTTGTCCAAGCGTGGATGGCCGAATTGCGGGCTTTGCCCTCTTTGTAAACGTGAAGACGAAACCACGACTCATCTCCTCTACAAGTGTCGCTACACCCTGAGAATTTGGGGGATGCTTAAGGATTAGCTCTAACTTTACATCACTCACACTGACACGTGCACCACTAAGCAATCGGTCATGGATTGTTGGATTGCGATGTCAGATACCACATGCCACACCGTATACTAGGAAAAGGGCTATAGCTGATATGAACATTAATGCCGCACCATGTATTTGGTGCGCCACTGCTATATAGCAGTGGCGCACCATATGCAGGTGCGCCATTATTGACATATTACTAATGGCGCACCTGGTGTGTGGTGCGCCATTAGTAGTTTTAAAAAAATAAAAAAAAAATTGTTAGCAGTGGCGCACCAGGGGATAGTGCGCCATTACTAGTTGACATGGACATTAACCATTACAAGAGCAACCAGGGGCCGGCCTCAACCGTGAACATGCCACCGCGAAGAGAAGAACCTACATACGACGAACCATGGGCTCCGAGGCGGTGCCTACAGGAAGGTTACGACACCGAAGTGCCGCCACCGCCCGACCCAAGGATCAGTGTTTCCCTTGGAGAAATACGATGGGGAGTGGGAGCCGCGGCGACGCCTTCAAGAAGGGAACGAGCTTCGCCGCCGCCGGCCCGTCCAAATATAGAATAGGTTTTCACCCCAGCCAATATTCACCGCCACCGAACGTCACACCCTGGCTACCATGCCGCCCACACGGCCATGGCCACCAGGCAGCACCAAGCCACGGGCTTTGCCCATGAGCACCGCGACACCACCACTAGGGCCGCCACCCTGGTATTCAGGACCTCGATGCCACCTCACCCGCCACCCACCGCTAGCCCAACCAAAGAGACGAGTGGAAAGGAACTGCCTTTCGCACCCCTGAGTAGTCTCCAGGGTCGAGACCCAATAGGCTGGCCAAAACTGGCCACCATCGACCCGTCCTGCCGCCGAGCGCAAGACGAGCTCGGTCCTGCCACTGGGGGCGAGACGAGTTAGGTCCTTCTACCGAGCATGAGACGAGCTCGGTCCTGCTGCAGGGCGCGAGGCGAGTCCAGTCCTGCTGCCGGGCGCGAGACAAGCTCGGTCCTGCTGCCGGGCGCGAGACGAGCGATGGGTCGCAGCTGGGAGAGGGCCAACCCTCCGATGAAGGTAGCGCCCAAACGACGGGGAGAGGAATCGAAAGTCGACACGGGCGCTCACCGACAGGCAAATGCCCAAGAAGTCCAGCCGCCGCCGTGAAACAACCGAGACCACCGCCATGGGCCACGGTCTACCACCATGCCGTGGCAGCCCACATTCAGGTCGGGACCCCGAGGGGCAGCCCCGAGCCAGCGCCATCACCCTCGCCGCCAACGGCCGCCGCACACAAGGTCGGCTGGAGCCCACACCGCCGCCAGCGCCACCACTAGCACGAACCACCACCACCACCACCGCGCCGCCACTCCACCGACCACCGCAAAGACGGCCGACCATGGCCCAAGCTGTCCACAAAGTACCTAGCCGCGCCGCCCGCCAGATCTGGCTGCCGCTGCAACAACCGCCACCAGCGCATGGACGGGCCCGCCCCGCCCCAGCGCCGTCCTGAATAAAGTTCCCACAAAGGATAATGAGACTACTCCCTATGAGCAATGGGAAAAGAAAAGAACTACACTCTCTTACTTGAGCACTTGGGGCTGTTTGGCGAAAGTCAACATGCCGATAGTCAAAAAGCGCAAGTTGGGACCAAAGACCGTGGACTGTGTTTTTCTTGGCTATGCCAAGCAAAGCGTTGGCTATAGATTTCTAGTGGTGAAATCTGATGTAGACGATGTGAAGGTCGGTACAATTATAGAGTCTAGGGATGCTACATTCTTTGAGGATATTTTCCCCATGAGAGATATGCAAAGCGTTTCTAGACTGGAATCTGATGAGACTCCTGAACCTGCTATTCCGAAGGAATACTATGAACATAAAAGTGATGAGAGTTCCGCGGAGGATGACTAGGAAGTTCCTGTTAGGAGCAAGAGACAGAGGACTGCAAAGTCCTTTGGTGATGATTTCCTCGTGTACCTCGTGGATGATGATACTCCCAGTACCATTTCAGAATCTTATGCATCTCCGGATGCTGACTACTGGAAGGATGCGGTCCGTAGTGAGATGGATTCCATCTTGGCTAATGGTACATGGGAGATCACTGATCGTCCCTATGGTTGTCGATCATTAGGATGTAAGTGGGTGTTCAAAAAGAAGCTTAGGCCCGATGGTACTGTTGAGAAGTACAAGGCTAGGCTTGTGGCCAAGGGTTATACCCAGAAAGAAGAAGAGGATTTCTTTGACACTTATTCACCTGTGGCTAGACTGACAACCATTCGAGTGTTACTCGCTTTGGCTGCCTCGCATGGTCTTCTCGTTCATTAGATGGACGTTAAGACGGCTTTCCTTAACGGAGAGCTAAACGAGGAAATTTACATGCAATAGCCAGATGGCTTTGTAGTAAATGGTCAGGAAAGAAAGGTGTGTAAACTAGTGAAATCTTTGTATGGCCTGAAACAAGCGCCTAAGCAATGGCATGAGAGGTTCAACACTACTCTGACATCTGCTGGCTTTGTTGTGAACGAAGCTGACAAATGTGTATACTATCGCTATGGTGGGGGCGAAGGAGTTATACTGTGTCTGTATGTCGATGACATACTGATATTTGGGACCCACCTCAAGGTCATTGAGGAGGTCAAGTCTTTTCTATCTCACAACTTTGAGATGAAGGACCTCGGTGTGGCTGATGTTATCCTGAACATCAAGCTACTGAGAAATTCTAAGGGTGGAATTACACTTTTACAATCCCACTATGTTGAGAAGATTTTTAGCCGTTTTGGATATTCGGACTGCAAACCTTCTGCAACACCATATGATCCTAGCGTGCGGATTCGAAAGTTCGAAGGCACGACTGTAGGTCAATTGAGATATTCTCAAGTGGTTGGTTCACTAATGTACCTAGCATGTGCTACTCGTCCTGACATCTCATTTGCTGTGTGCAAACTGAGCCGGTTTGTTTCCAATCCGGAAGATGTGCATTGGCATGCTGTTGAGCGAGTGATGCATTATTTGCAAGGTACTGCGAACTATGGAATTCACTATTCTGGGTACCCGACGGTACTTAAGGGGTATAGTGATTCGAATTGGATATCTGATGCTGATGAGATGAAAGCCACAAGTGGACATGTCTTCACACTTGGTGGTGGTGCTGTTTCCTGGAAGTTTTGCAAGCAGACGATCTTAACCAGGTCGACTATGGAAGCAGAACTCACAGCATTAGACACATCATGCGTCGAAGCAGAATGGCTTCGAGAGCTTTTGATGGATTTGCCGGTGGTTGATAAACCAGTGCCGGCTGTCCTTATGAACCGTGACAATCAAACAGTGATTGCCAAGGCTAAGAGTTAAAAGGACAACATGAAATCCACAAAGCACATAGGAAGAAGATTGAAATCTGTCAAAAAATCAAGAAACTTCGGAGTAATAGCGTTGGATTATATCCAGACGGCTAAGAATCTGGCAGACCCTTTTACGAAAGGGCTATCACGGATTGTGATAGAAAATGCATCGAGGGAGATGGGTATGAGACCCACGTAAGTTGCCATGGGGGTAACCCAACCTATGTGATCGGAGATCCCGTGAATTAGGACCTGGGAAAACAATCCAGCGGTCAACTGAGGAGAGTATCCTTAATTAACACACTCCGTTGGAGATGCACAATACTCTCAATTCTGTAAGGCAGGCTGACTTTTATCTTAATGTGTTCCAAAGCTTATGTAAGGAAGATGCTAACCTACAGAGCATTCTTTGGAGGAACACACCTATGTGAGCCCGACTGCTGGTCATAGTCTATGAGATTGGGTAATCTCTAGTAAGCTCATGAGAAGGTACGGAGCATGACTAATAAGCTCCGCGAAACTTCTGCACACCAAACTGACAATTCAAGGCACAGTCCATTGTTCAGTTGTGAAGAAGTCTAATCCTGTTGCTCTAGGTGGAAGTTCAACTTAACAGTCTCCACTGAAAATTCTGGTATATCAAACATTGTTTGGAACAGTTGAACAGTTGACAAACTTATGTGCCTCGAGATCTGGTGGGGGATTGTTGGATTATGGATGGGTTTAGGCCCATATAAGACACTAATCCCTGGTTAATCTTGAGGCCCATGTATGAGATGGTAGGTGGTGGGAAGTTTAGTCCCACCTTGCTAGTTGAGGAGAGTTGAGACCCCTTTATAAGGGCTGCTCTACCACTTGCCATTGGGAGCTTGGGAAGAGGAGTGGTACACGCGCGCTCCTCCTCCTCCGCCGCCCGCCTCGCCACGTCACGTCACGACACGACACGACACGCGCCGCGGGTTGCGGGAATGAGCCGAAGCTTATTTTTGCCACTCATGAATGAATTAATTAATCGGGGATTAATTAACGAGTCGCTAACAGGTGGGCCACTGTCCGAGACGTTGGACTGTGGGCTGACCTGCGTTGCCGGGATTCGTCGACTCCTTTGCCGGGGGTGCGACGCTTGCCGGGACCCGCGTTGCCGGGATTCGTCGACTTCCTTGCCGGGAACAACGACTCCCTTGCCGGGAGTGGGCCGACTCGGTCATGGGCCTCTGCAAGGCCCACGACTTTCTTCCCTGCGGACTATATAAGAAGGCTCTGGCCAGTGAAGTAACGTAGTTCGGTTCACTCACTCCCTCTCGCGTGACCAAGCCGTCATCTACTGTTCCTCACTCTGTGCTGCCTCCGGCGATCCCATCCCAACAACCGCGTGCACGGCTGGTCGGGAGAGCAGGTGCCTCCGGAACCCTGTCGTTCGAGATCCTGCCCGGAAGAACGGCAATAAGGTTTTTGGGGAGCGTCTCGACGCGACTGCTCCCGATCCGTCCCCAACTCAGTTCGCCTCTGCTTCCACTACTTCCTCTGCATCGACACCATGGCCGCCGCCACCGCCGCTAAGAAGAAGGCCACGGACGACGCCAAGGCTGATGCTGCCGCCGCCGCGTTGGTCTGGCCAACCGGAGGGTATGATCTGTTCATCCCTCATTTACTCGTACTTATGCTAGCCATATATGTGCTGCTCATAGAAGGTTCGATTCTATGTTCTGTACGTGCTAGTATACTTAGGTATCGCTATGAGATGCATACCTTTTATGCCATGCTTACTGTTTACTCGTGGATAAGTCTAATCGGAAAAGTGCTAATATTTTCAACATACAACACCTCGTGAAAAAGTGCTAATATTTCCAACATACAGCACCTCGTGGATCCGCACCTCTGCTAAAAAGGAAAGGTGGTCTACTTAGCTCCGTCATCAAACCTGTAAAATACAATACTTGAATTCTACCTCGGCTCTTTTCCCTACATTATCCTCATCATACTGAAGTTGACATATTAACCGAGACAAGTTATTTATACTTACCTGCGGGTTGATCTTTTTGTACAGTGTGACATAAATATAATCACTTGCTAAAGTATAAAGGAAAAATATATTTAGTTTAGCATTACCAATTCCTAATATCCAAGTTTGAGAAACTTCAATATTGCAAGTGTCATTACTCAAGTTTGATTGTTTGCACTCAAGGAGTTGGCCAAAGCCTTATTATCAAAGATAACCTGTTAGGGCGTCGAAGCACAGAGACTGTCCATAGGACAACTCGTTTACTCTGAGGCCCGTGAGGCACAAAAACTTCTTCCTTGTCTCTCGGAAGCTTTCGATCAAGACGGACAACCTCACACAGGACAACTCAAACCCATGCATATTTTTGTACAATGCAACAAAATTGTAAAATTAAATGAAGCAATGAAATACAAAAGGTTTGAACATATAAATGTTTCATCCGTATATAGGCAAATCAATGGCTTTCCAACTGATATATCTCCTCAGGTATTACATACGTGGTTATGTAATTGCATAGAATGCTTAATGACATATCATGGATTGTGTATGTTTTCTTATTGAAATTGTTTTCGGACATAACGGAAGTTGTTTTTTTTTTAGGTTAGATGGAGCGTATAAGATAAGTGGGAAATTATTTCATGACATTATAAAAAAAAGATGGGAGGCATACAAGATGCATAATAGAATATTCATTTTCACCTATGAGAATGGATAACAGAATATACATTGTTTGTCACATATAAGAATGCATGAATTTTTTTTAGTTTTTCTTTTGAGGGGATGAATATTTTTTAGTTGAATATACATTTTCACATATAGACATGCATAGTACGAGTTACAAGGCCAACATGGGCCCATTCAGGGCCTGCAAGCCATGCCAGAAGCTTCACTTGTCGCTTGGGCCGTCCTGTACCTTCAAGAGCAGCTTCCCACGTCTCCGGTACACTCTAGTTCGCTGACAGTCCTCCCCTCAGCCTCACCCAACGCGAGGGCTGCGAGTAGAGGATATGCTAGGGCCATGGACGGCGCCGTCGCGATGGCTGATGTGGGTGATGGCGTCTCATCGCCTCTCCGTGAATTGTGGATTGGGCAGTTTCTTCGCCGGAACCATCGCCGAGCTCTCATGGAACTGCTGACCCAGACCCTTGCGTACCATGGCGGGCGTGGAAAGCCGGTCAGAACCAGAAAACCCTTGAGGGTGGATTGTTCATGAATTATGCTTGCTGAGAGACCATTGGCAACTCCGGTGCAAATTTCCGATGCATCCCATTCTCAACACATGTCACCACTAAACTAGTGATGTTGTTCATGGCCATCTCACACACTCTTTGTTGTTCTCCCTGTACCAAACAAAGGAGATGGGCATGATAGAGTTGTTTCAAGTGTTGATATCTTATAAGAGAAGCGGTGTAGCTAGCAACGTGCGACTTTAGTGTCTCACCAACAAGCATGTACAATTTCTGCATCTCCTGAATGAATTCCGCAGTTATTTGTAGGACGGTACTTCACACAAAAGGGCACAAAAGATACAAATCTAATCCGACCATTTAATTGGCAGGCCTAATAATACTACTATTAGAAGTATCAGTCTGAATTTGATCGGGACCAGGCACGTCAAAACCCTTTTTTCTGTCACGATTGAAGGACGATCTTCTGTACGTAGCTAGTGTCTGTTTGACCATCTTGGCGGATCATATACTTAGGGACATGGATTTCTTCGATTCCAAAATAACTATTGCACCCATTCATGACTTTGTGTCCTAAAACCCATATGAACCAGAACTAGACATAATGGGCTATTACCACGTCCTTCACGTGGGAGTTTAGGTTGGCTTAGGCCACACGAACGTTAGTGCCATTGTTGTTCTAGTTGACAGTGAAAGGACACCCCCTCAAAGAAAAGAGTGAAACGACATGCCTCAACACATAGAACGATAGAGAAGAAAACAGATTTAATTCATGCAATGTTAACAGGATCAGTGCAAAGTTTTTTTTCTTTCCAAAAGACTACCACGCAAAATTCACAAAAGAATGAAGAATTCACATGGTGACAATCTCCATGGGCACAACTGTGGTTGCCGAAGACACCAAAACCATATGGAATTTCAACAAAATGGTCGTAGGCAAGATGCTTCTCTACACAAAGCCGACATGTCGAACAAGGTTCTTGCGCATGCTACGACAATGATCACCATTTGAGAGGCACAATTTGCTTCTAACCCCTTCCTGTCTTACATCGCCACTGCCAAGCCACCACGAAGGCTCGGAGCGCCAACAATGTCCACCTCTCCAATCTCTGCCTTCGTCACACCATGGATTGTACCACTTCCCCGGCAATATGAGGAGGAGAGGGTGCTGATCTGGGGCTGCGCCTACAAGGGAGCGACGATAGTAGTTGGGCTCCGCAGTGTTGGGCAAGATGGTGGATTGACACGGCTATAGGAGGGTGTGTATCCACTCGGAGTGCTCCTCCGCTTCTCCCAACAGAGAGCCGCATGGAAGGAGGAGGCTAAAGGAGGTAGAGGCGTGGAAGCTAGAGATGGGTAATTGTTGGCACGGGATCTACGACTCAAGGAACACGGTGGACACGACATCCAAGTGCCTAGGGGTGAGGAGCCATCAGCTCACACCGTGAAATGGAGGCGACTGCATGGAATCACAGATAAGGAGAGGACGAAGGAGGACAAGGGCATCTCCAAGGGGGACCCGCAGACCACCCGCATACGTCTAGACCGCGCTGTCCAGACCGTGGAAGCCATCCAACGTGTGGTTGTATCGGTCCGCACGGCGGTCCAGACGTATTTTCTCCTGCAAACCGGAGATAAACGTGGGGAGCTTTGCGGGAATCTGGACACCAGATACGTAGGATTTCGACACCCCCGCCCATCCAAAACCCTTCATGGACCCCGCGCCTACATCCTCCTCATTTCTCTCTTTTCTTCTTTCTCTATTGCCTTCACCGCCGCTCGACCGCCCTGACCCAACCGCCACGCCACACCTCTGCCGGAACTACGTCTCTGTCACCTCCAGTGTTCCAGCCAGGCTCCACCCCGCTTCTCATCCGTCGCCATTCAACCCTTGTCCTCCTACCGCCCCTCCGGGTACATTTCACTACTACTATACTCACCATGTCCGATAACTATTTGATGAATTGCCGGAGCTAAAAATAGTTTTCCCTTCCTCTTTCTATCAATGGATTATGATTCGGAGTACATATATGAGCACTATGTTGAGTTGTCCGACGGCTCGATCCGATGAGGGGTACTCGAATGAGACGGCGACAATGTAGGAGGTCCTTGAAGACGCGGAGCGTGCGGAGAAGCATGTTTCAATTTCATGTGCTCGATCAAGGGGCATCGGATGCTCAACCACAGCAGGACGTGCAACCATTTTAAATTTGAAAATAAGTGTTGCATGTGTCTATTTAAACGTCTGCAGTCTATGTATGCGGCTATTTGATCGTGCGGACTTAAAAAAAAAAGGTCAGATGTATGCGGGCCGCGTTAGATAGCGGCCTCCCGCATCCGTGTTTGCGGACGGATGCGGGAGAAAATTTGTGGGTTGCCCTTAAAGATGCCCTAAGAGAGATTTTCCACTGATTTAGTGACAACCATCTGGCTGAATCTCTAACCCTATGACACATGGTGTCCAATGGCAGCTAGAAAACTATATATGCAATGACAATTAAAACTTCACCCAACAGCCCAGAACGAATGGCTCAAGATAAATCCAGAAGAATGTTGGCTGGCTGACAATTATTCAATCGGGGAGGGTCTGGGGAGCCGAGTGGATATAGCCCCACATAAACTTGGAGAGGACCTCGATGCTGGTTAGATATTCTGTTAATGTGGACAATGTGTTTTCTATTCTTCTAATTATGTACTCCCATCGTCCCAAAAAAAAATTAACTCACCTTTATACTAACTTTACGAGGGAGTAAGAGATATTAGCAACTGAAGTAGTTTGCATAATTCTATGGTATGAAAGAGAACAAAGGCACTTATTATTTCTAGAGAACACACGTAGGACAAAAACAGGTAAGATGATCATGTACAAAATATATAGATGATTTTACAAAATTATTCCTTAGAAGAAGAATAAATTAGTATAGGTCAAAATAAAGATCATCGGATCAACTAATATCTGAAGCCTCACTGACTCAAATTTTTCTATTGATATTTTTATTGTGCTCTAGAAGGATGAGACGAAGTTCAGCGAATTTGACAAATTCATGTTCAAAGTAATCTGACTTGTTGGTTTTTTTAAAAAAAGGATGACCCCCGACCTCTGCATCTGGGCGATGCATACGGCCACTTTATTAATTATTCTCACAAGACCTTACAAAGTGATACAACAGCAAGCCTAAAGCCGTCGTCTAAGCAACAGACTGTCGCTACACCTATCCAGTTGATAAAGGGGCGCAGATAGCCTGGGCCTAATACCAAGGCATCGCAACCAAGCCTAACATCTAAGACCTGAGACCCCAATCTAGCCACTTGCCGGGTCTAAGGCACACACTAGTCCGGCGTGCTCTCAGAGGCCGCCGCTGCCAACTGCCACCGCTCCATCTTCAGAATCGTACTGATGCATCAAACTTGCTCGGTCTAGTTATCGTCGACGCCACCACGGCGCCCAACGGCACCTCCTCCCTGCGCGCAAACAGCTGAGCACATCGCGGTCGCCACTGATACACCTCAGCGCCATGCTGCCAAGTACCACCAGCCGACACAGCTTGAAGTCCTTGAAAGATCTGTCGTGCGTAGCACCTGCCGACTAGGCATGACAAAGCGTAGCACCTGTCGGTCAGGCATGACTTGACATCTCCACCGAAACTCCGTGCAAGACGAAGCCGCTCCACCTCCTGCCTCTGACTTCCAGCGCTGCTCCACAAACGATACTCCCAAGAGAGAAACGACACCGCAGTGCCACCATCATCTGATCTGGAAAACCAGATCATAGGATTAATTCCCGGGAGCAGCACGAGTGGGTCGACAGTAGTTACAGAACGATGCCTTCATCAAGGTAACGGCGCAGAACGCCGCCATCGGCTCGGTTTTCACCGGCAACTATGTCTCCCCGACTCGCAGCCGGGACTAGATTACAGATTTCGAGATCCAATCATCCAGTCTCAGGTCGACCACCTCCGACGTAGGAGATGACCACCACCGCCATAATCCTCGTGATGCGATGCAGACCCGGAGTGCTTCAGCGAGCCGTCGCCGAATCCGATGAGATGCAGCAGTTTGAGGACGTAACGGCAGCCCCGGACGCACCCCGGCCGCCGCTGCCGCCATCTCGTACTACTCCCGCCGGCTGCAGCCAAACCCCCCGTCGCGCCCCGGCCGCCGCTGCCCGCCATCCTCGTCGGGGAGGGAGATCCAAATCAGGCCGCCGCCGCCTCAAATCTCAGGACGCGAGAGGAGGTCCGCCGCCGCCGCGCCACGGGGCCTTCGCCCAGCGACGTTGCCGGCGGCGGCGGAGGGAAGAGGGTGCACGGGGAGTCGAGGGGAGATCGGGATGTGGCCGCCCGGTGCGGCCCGGCGGCGGCCGCACGGGGTCGGGAGGAGGAGTCGGGGTCGGGAGTGTGTGTTCTGGGATGGTCGGAGGGGAGATCTGACTTGTTGGTAGGGGTGTTCTTTCTTTCCGTTTGTCCTGTTAACAGACCATGTGGTTTTCCATAATGAAAATCGGAGGGGGTGGCTCTTCTTGCATTAAAAAAAGTAATCTGACTAAAAAATCACTTCAGAAAAAATAAACAAGTAGTAAATTGCAAACACCCATAGATGTGCCGCAGCAGTTTGTTGGACCAATTCTACCAACATGGAGTCAATCCTAACTTCTCTCAGAGCCTTCTCGAGGGAGCAGCCAGAGAGCATGACAAATATGCCAAAGAACAACAATTGCAAGATCTGGAGATTACTGATCGAGAGTAAAACATCACATAAATTATGCCATACTAAAGAGAGGAGCTATGTCGATTGTCAATCCATTTGTATAATCAAAAGAACTAAGATTATATGGGCTACTTCAAGTTTTTTCTGTCAACATAGAAAAGTAACATCACCAAAAGAAAAGCAAGTGAAAAAACACTCCACTGCTGCTATTGCACTAAATCAACTGGCAGGCTGGGGATTTAGTTCCTTGTTCCCTCCCTATTGTTAGTAGCTTTGACTGCGTAAGTCAATTCATAAGATGTGTCATAAGAATACAAGTACACAGTGAGAAAAAGCATGCATGTTACTGAACCTTATCCCTATTTTCTAACCCGCAAGAAAATGGAACCTTAAGTCCCTCAAAAGAGGAAATGGAACCTTAAAGGATCTCTTCAACATTTTACAGAACTGCTGTATGCCATTGCAATGAAACATGGTATTGAAACTTCACCAGCTAACAACCCAAGTAGACAACTACACTGACGGGAGAGAAAAACGAATGGTCAGGTTTAATAGGTGAACTTATACGTGTCAAAGATAGCACCAGCTCAGTGGTACGTAGATAATGGTCCATTTTCAATCAGGAACACTATTCACAGACGGGTCATTCTTGATCGATTTGTGATAAGCATCCGGCCGAGCCTCAAAATTCTTATCACTGATGCACCCAAGGTAGCCAGTCAGTGCTAATGCTCATCAATATCACTGACGCCGGTCAGTGCTACAAGAGGGCTAGTGAATTCATATCGTTGCCTACCTCCAAAGTCTCCTATAAATACCAAGGCTTCCTATAAATACCAAGGCTTTCATAAGCAAAAGAAGAAGAATACCTTATTTCTCATTTATTTCCACCATAGAATTGTCCAATATTATTTCGTGCATTATTTATTTTGTCTCTGCATAATAGTATGCATAATATGGATTCAAATTTGAAAGTCATAGGCATAGAAGGCATCAGGATTTGCAAATGGATAGCTGGAATAATAACATGCACGGCTCGGCGTCATCCTCCATTGTGCATCTTCCTTCTACTTTGTCGTCTCAACGTGACTATATATGGCAAGCATTGTGAGATCATCTTGCGCTACCACGCAGTCAAGGTCATGATGGGAAGATGGATGGCACGAGAGAATGTTTGGTGGGTCACTTACTAAGGGATCATGCCACAACAGTATTCATTAGTGATAGAAGAGATAGCAGAATACTTGCTGAAGTTTACAAAAGGTGGCGTCTTAGATATAACTTCATTCGCATTGTACAGAACACTGACCTGCTAATATTGACATGTCTGCTAAAGTATGCTAGAGTGTATTGTAATTATTGTACGCTCCAACCCACCTCTCAGCGGACATCCCTTATGTCTTGTTTGGTTAGGGTGTAATCCACGTGGTCCATTCTGTCCTAGGTTTTATACACACGGATCAAACTTTGCGTGTTTGGTTTTGGCTTGGGCGGGAAAAATCCAGGCCCAAACCACGTCAATCTACTCCGATCCATGGGGACATAAGAATCGTCTCTAACCCGTGGAACGAAACCACAGACGGCGGCGAAAAAGATGAGGAGGAAGCAGTGGCGCAAGAAATGACGAGGAGCAAAGATGAGGTGCTGCCAGCGATGCCTTGATGAGGGACAACGACGGCGGATGCCTTTTCTCCTGTAAATCTTTACTTGATCTTCCTCCTCCCTTCCCTACCCAGCTCTTCCTCTTCCTCCTACTCTGACCCCAATTTCTTGTTGAAATATGAGATGGGCCTAGAGCCCATATGACAATTTCAGATTTGATCTCTAAGGGCCCATGTAGGTGGCATGACAAGGTGGTGGGAAGTTTAGTCCCATCCCAGAAATGGAAGGAGAGTTGGAGTGGTTTATAAGGGATTCTCTTCCTCATGCTATTGGAGCTTGAGAAGAGATGAGGCCCTCGCGCACTCCTCCTCCTCCGCTCGCCTCGCCACGCCACGCCACGCCACGCCACGCCACGCCACGCCACGCCACGGGGTTGAGCCGAGCCGAGCTCACTCCTATGCGCTTTTTTTTGCCGGTCAGGAACGGAGAGTCTTTGACAGGTGGGGCCATGATCTGAGACGTCGGATCGTGGGCTACTGACTTGGACGTGGGTTCAGCCCACGTCTCTCCACGCGCAGCCGCACATATATATGTGGGGCGCTGCCAACCCTAGCCGCCACGAAACAGAACGCATCTCCGCCTCCACGCCCGCTCCGTTCCTCTGCTGCTGCTGCCGCCGACGACTCTGTCCCGTTCACCGCGTACACGGTTGACGGGAGAGCAGGCCTCCGGATCCTGTACGGGAGAGGGGCGATTAGGTTTTTGGGTAGCGACTACGCGACTGCTCGCTTCTGTTCATCTACGTCCGCATCACCATGTCGACCGACGCCGACCGTGCCGCCGCTGAGAAGGCCGAGGCCGACAAGAAGGCCGCCGAGGATGCCGCGGCTACTGCCACCGCCGCGTGGCCGATTGGAGGGTACACATCGTTTATCCCTCTCGTGTTTCTTTCTGTTGTAGCAGTACTAGCGATATGCGTAGATGTTTCTACTATATGCGTAGTACATGCTCTGTTAGATCGTAATCAGTGTGTTATCAATGCTGTCCATGTCATGCTCATGATTTATTCATGGATTAATTTAATCGAAAAACTGCCTATTTACTTATCAATCCAAAAACCTAATTTGTGTAGGAGTTTTTCGAATTCTGGTTTTGCTGCTGCACTAAAACCGTCCCCGTTTACGGGGACGTAATTTAAGCGTTGGCAGACTAAAACCACCTTATGGCTCACGGCCATGAACGTGTTCTGGGTCGCCGGTGTGACTCCCACACGAACGATCGCTCCTGAACAGGAGAAGGCGTTTAAGGAGGCCACTGTCGTGTTCCTCGGGGCAGTTCTGAGCGTGATTGGAGATAAGCTGGTTGACGCATATTTGCATGTGCGGTCTGCCAAGGACTTGTGGGAGGCGCTCGAATCTAAGTTCGGGGCTGCCGATGCAGGGAGCGAGATGTATATTATAGAGCAGTTCCACGATTACAAGATGGTTGAAAACCGTCCTGTATTGGAGCAGGCTCATGAGATAATATGCATTGTTAAGGAGCTTGAGCTTCTTAAGTGCGAGTTACCGGGCAAGTTTGTCGCGGGCTGCATAATCGCTAAGCTTCCCAATTCCTAGAGGAACTTTGCCACCACTCTGAAACATCAGAGGCGTGGATTCTCTGTGGAGGATGTCATTGGCCATCTGAGTGTTGAGCAAAATTCAAGGGCAAAGGACTCGCACGGAAAAGGGGTCGAAGGAACTTCTGTGGCCAATATGGTGCATCAGAAGAACTCCAATTCCCACAAGCCCAAGGGAAAGAACGGTGTCCAACAGAGTACCGACTTTAAGAAGAAGGGTAAGAAGACCTTCAAGAAGAATAAGAAGGATGAGGGCTGCTTTACTTGTGGTTCACTTGAACATTGGGCCAACAAGTGCCCAAACAAGTATAAGAAGCAAGGGCAGGACTCCAAGTCTGTCAATATGATTGTGAGCAACAATGAGACTGGTGCATCTGGGTACGATAATTTATTTGCTGTATTTTCAGTTTGGCCGTCCACCGATTGGTTGGTCGACATAGGTGCAGGTGTTCATGTGTGTGCTAACATTTCATTGTTTTCTTCTTACCAGGCCATAGGTCACGGGTCCGTACTGATGGGGAATGGCACGAGTGCTTCTGTTCTTGGTGTTGGCACGGTCGATCTGAAGTTTACTTCGGGAAGGATCGTGCAGCTGAAGAACGTGCAGCATGTCCCCGCCATCAAGAAGAACCTCGTTAGTGGCTCCCTTCTATGTAGAGAAGGGTTTAAGTTGGTATTCAAGTCTAATAAATTAGTTGTTACGAAATATGGACTATTTGTTGGAAAGGGTTATGAATGCGGAGGCATGTTCTGCCTTTCTCTTGCAGATCTATGTAATAAAGTCGTGAACAATATTTATTTGAGTGTTAATGAATATGATGGCATTCACGTCTTTGTCACATTAGTTTCGGTGTTATGACGCGGCTAGCAAAATCGAATTTAATCCCGAGTTTCACTTTAGCCAAAGGTTCTAAGTGCCATTCGTGTGTGCAATCTAAGCAACCTCGCAAGCCTCACAAGGCAGCAGAGGAGAGACACTTGGCGCCACTGGAACTCATACATTCTGATCTTTGTGAGATGAATGGTGTGTTGACTAAAGGTGGAAAGAAATATTTCATGACTTTGATAGATGATTCCACTAGATATTGCTATGTGTATCTGTTAAATACTAAAGATGAGGCTCTACACTACTTCAAAATCTATAAGGCAAAAGTTGAGAATCAACTTGAAAAGAAAATTAAACGAGTCCGGTCAGATCATGGTGGAGAGTACTTATCGAAAGAGTTTGATGCCTTTTGTGCGGAACACAACATTATTCACGAGAGGACGCCTCCCTACTCACCCCAGTCAAACAGGGTTGCCGAGCGGAAAAACCGTACTCTAACTGATTTGGTTAACGCCATATTAGATACATCGGGTTTAACCAAGGCATGGTGTTGGGAGGCTATAATGACATCCTGTCATGTCCTGAATAAAGTTCCGACAAAGGATAACGAGATCACTCCTTACGAGAAGTGGACCAAGAGAAGGACAACACTCTCGTACTTACGTACTTGGGGCTGCTTGGCGAAAGTTAATGTGCCGATCCCCAAAAAGCGTAAGCTTGGACCAAAGACTGTGGACTGTGTTAATTTGGGCTACACTATGAATAGTGTTGGCTATAGATTTCTAGTAGTGAAATCTGAGGTACCTGACATGAAGGCCGGTACAATTATGGAGTCTAAAGATGCTACATTCTTTGAGGACATTTTCCCCATGAGAGATGTACAAAGCACTTCTAGACAGGAATCTGAGGAGACTCCTGAACCTGCCATTCCGAAGAAATATTATAATCAAACACATGATGAAAATCCTGAGGAGGATAATGAGGAATCCCTTGGTAGGGGCAAGAGACAAAGGACTGTAAAGACCTTTGGTGATGATTTCTTCATATACCTCGTGGAGGATAATCCCACTTCTATTTCAGAAGCATATGCATCTCCAGAAGCTGTCTACTGGAAGGATGCGGTCCGTAGCGAGATGGATTCCATCATGGCTAACGGGACTTGGGAGCTTACTGAACGTCCTTATGGTTGCAAACCATTGGGATGCAAGTGGGTGTTCAAGAAGAAGCTTACGCCCGATGGTACGATAGAAAAGTACAACGCTAGGCTTGTGGCCAAGGGCTACGCCCAGAAAGAAGAAGAAGATTTCTTCGACACTTATTCACCTGTGGCCAGACTGACCACCATTCGAGTATTACTCTCGTTGGCGGCCTCGCATGGTCTTCTCATTCATCAGATGGATGTTAAGACGGCTTTCCTGAACGGAGAGCTAAAGGAGGAAATCTATATGCAACAGCCTGATGGCTTTGTGATGGATGGTCAGGAAGGAAAGGTGTGTAAGTTGGTGAAATCTTTGTATGGCCTGAGACAAGCGCCTAAGCAATGGCATGACAAGTTTAATGAAACGTTGACGTCTGTTGGCTTTGTTGTTAATGAGGCCGACAAATGTGTATACTATCGCTATGGTGGGGGCGAAGGAGTTATACTGTGTTTGTATGTTGATGACATACTGATATTCGGGACTAATCTCAAGTTGATCGAGGAGGTTAAGTCTTTCCTATCTCAGAACTTTGAGATGAAGGACCTTGGAGTGGCTGATGTTATCTTGAACATTAAGCTATTGAGAGATGATGAGGGTGGGATTACACTCCTACAATCCCATTATGTTGAGAAGGTGTTGAGTCGTTTTGGATACTCGGACTGCAAACCATCTCAAACACCATATGATTCTAGTGTGATGATTCGAAAGTCTAAAGGCACAGCTATAGACCAATTGAGATACTCTCAGATTGTTGGTTCACTCCAGTATCTAGCGAGCGCAACGAGGCCTGACATCGCATTTGCTATTAGCAAACTGAGCCGATTTGTTTCCAAACCGGGTGATGTACATTGGCGTGCTCTTGAGAGAGTTATGTGCTATCTGAAAGGTACTATGAACTATGGACTTCACTATACCGGATACCCGTCGGTACTTGAAGGGTATAGTGATGCGAATTGGATCTCTGATGCTGATGAGATGAAGGCCACAACTGAGTATATATTTACTCTTGGAGGTGGTGCTGTTTCCTGGAAGTCTTGCAAGCAAACGATCTTAACAAGATCGACAATGGAAGCAGAATTAACAACATTAGACACATCGGGTGGCGAAGCAGAATGGCTTCGAGATCTGTTGATGGACTTGCCAGTGGTTGAGAAACCGGTTCCGGCCATCCTTATGAACTGTGACAATCAAACAGTTATTGTCAAGGTGAAGAGTTCAAAGGACAACATGAAGTCCAACAAACACATAAGAATGAGATTGAAAGCTGTCAGAAAATTGAGGAACTCCGGAGTGATAGCGTTGGATTATATTCAAACGGTTAAGAATCTGGCAGATCCCTTTACTAAAGGGCTATCACGTGTTGTGATAGATAACGCATCAAGGGAGATGGGTATGAGACCCACATGAGTTGCCATGGTAGTAACCCAACCTATGTGATCGGAGATCCCGTGAAGTAGGACCTGGGAAAACAAGCCAGTGGTGAACTGAGGAGAGTAACTTTACTAACCCACTCCGTTGGAGATGCAATACTCTCGGAAACTGTATGGAAGGATGACTACTGTCTTAATGTGTTCCAAGGCTTATATGCATAAGCAAGATGCTATCCTACAGAGCGATCTTTGGAGGAACACACCTATATGAGCCCCACTGCTGGTCACAGTCTATGAGATTAGGGTGATCTCTAGCAAGCTCATGAACAGGCCAGGAGTGTGACTAATATGCTCCACCCGAGGGGTCGGCCTTCGGCAGCCTCGTATCAGTGAGACTTGTGGTGAAACTTCTTAACGCCAAACTGACAATTCAAGGCATAGTCCATTGTTCAGTTGTGAAGGACTGTAACTACTTGGTCTAGGTGGAGCTCAACCTTAATCGGTCTCCACTGAGATGCTGGTATATCAAAACAACGTTTGAAACAAAGGACAAACTGGGCCCCTGAGATCTGGTGGGGGATTGTTGAAATATGAGATGGGCCTAGAGCCCATATGACAATTTCAGATTTGATCTCTAAGGCCCATGTAGGTGGCATGACAAGGTGGTGGGAAGTTTAGTCCCACCCCGGAAGTGGAAGGAGAGTTGGAGTGGTTTATAAGGGATTCTCTTCCTCATGCTATTGGAGCTTGAGAAGAGATGAGGCCCTCGCGCACTCCTCCTCCTCCGCTCGCCTCGCCACGCCACGCCTCGTAACGACGCGCCGCGGGTTGCGGGGTTGAGCCGAGCCGAGCCGATCTCACTCCTATGCGCTTCTTTTTGCCGGTTAGGAATGGAGAGTCTTTGACAGGTGGGGCCACGATATAAGACGTCGGATCGTGGGCTACCGACTTGGACGTGGGTTCAGCCCACGTCTCTCCACGCGCAGCCGCACATATATACGTGGGGCGCTGCCAACCCTAGCCGCCATGAAACAGAACGCATCTCCGCCTCCACGCCCGCTCCGTTCCTCTGCTGCTGCTGCCGCCGACGACTCCGTCCCGTTCACCGCGTACACGGTTGACGGGAGAGCACGCCTCCGGATCCTGTACGGGAGAGGGGCGATTAGGTTTTTGGGTAGCGACTACGCGACTGCTGATTGGAGGGTACACATCGTTTATCCCTCTCGTGTTTCTTTCTGTTGTAGCAGTACTAGCGATATGAGTAGATGTTTCTACTATATGCGTAGTACATGCTCTGTTAGATCGTAATCAGTGTGTTATCAATGCTGTCCATGTCATGCTTATGATTTATTCATGGATTAATTTAATCAAAAAACTGCCTATTTACTTATCATTTCTAGGGTTTGTTTCTTTCCAATTCTTGGCATTCTCTTCGCAACCTTCTCTCCAGGAAATCGGGAAGCAGCAAGGCTGCAGCTAGTGACGAAAAGAGCTACTACCTCCATTCCAAAATATAAGATGTTTTGCTGGGCTATTTAGCCCAGCAAAACATCTTATATTTTGGAATGGAGGTAGTAGATCCTATTCCTCCTTGTCGTGGGTGCTCGGCTGTACTGTGTGCGAACCAATGTTCAGCTATACAATCCATTTGCAAATGACTAGTTTTACTGTATAAATTTTTTGTGCAGAGGGTTTTCTTCCATCCAAATGAACCTAGTGCTAAGTGGAACGAAGGGGTTATAAGGGATTCATCCCATAGAGATTGTTGACTGGAAGAGATCACCCGATCCCCTACAACCAAACAAGGCCTTAATTAGCCGACCCAACCAGTACTCTGCGTGCCTCTCACATCCCTGGCGCTTCTCTCCATAAACAGAATGTAACTAGAAAAGGAGAACGTAGTAATGGAGAAGATACCCTTACCAACATGGTCCCAAAATAGCACCAGCGTCTAGTTTCAGCTCTCCGCCGGTAATTAAATAATCGTATAAGGGTTTTCCTACTAGTGCTTAAAGGCGTATGCATGTCTGTTTGTCTGATAATTCTCTGGTGTTACGTTCTGAAGAACATCTCAGCGTGTTTTCATTATTAGTTATCCCTCCATGCTATTCATTCCGTTTCCATTTTGTATTACGATTGTCATCGTGAAAGTAATCTGCTACTATACCAGAAAGATTATCACCACCTTCATAGGTTTGTTTAATCTTCTTGGTTGGTCAATATTCTTTCAAGTAATTGTGCCAGTGGTAAAGTTTCTCTGTAGGTCGAGCTACATGGAACCTCTTATCTTCAGCCCTCCAATATTGCTTTGAGATCCGTACTCTCCAACTAATTTACAACAAGAAGATTTCTCTTTTTTGTTTCTCTCAAATGAAATAACATATAGACTTCAAACTTTCCAGATCAAACAAACTTTAGAACTTCATTGTGTGAAAAAACTTTCAGATTTTTTGGACCGACATAAATATACAAAATGAGAATTTTCTTGATTAAAAAAATATTTTTTAGCATTTAAAATGCATGAAAAAATCTGAAAGTTTTTTCCCACATAATAATTAGAATGTTTTGTTGTCCTGCGAAGTTTGAAGTTTATACGTTGTTTCGTTTGAGAGAAACAAAAATGACAAATGTTTCTGCACAGATCCTGATGCAAAAATGGATGGCTAAGATAAGGGGTACCATGTAGCTCGAGCTACACAAAACCTTGTGCCAGTTCTTGTTCTGTATTTGTGATCTTAGTATTACTTCCGTTGTAATGTCTTGGTAGTTTTCAAGTTTTGGTCCTAACATGAAGCGTGAAGGACACGAGTGTCCTAGCCACCATGGTCGCATGAGGAGAAGAGGAAAAGTTTTGTCCCATAGGAGTCCATTCTCTGAGATCCTCTCCACCCTGCAAACTTCCAATCACCTCTCTAATGAGTTAACTCAAGCGGTTTGTTTTAGCAAACATAGCTCAGGCGAGTCAACTCAATCTTGTTTTATCCTACTTTCATCCCTATCTACATTCAAAATGAAATACCAGAACCGGTTAAGGTAAGAAACCGTCTTCTTGCCATCTGTGGCGTCCACCATCTCTTCTCCTCAGAAAATTCTCGGATACTTTTCTTAGTCACCCAAAATTTCACGAAGTCACCCCTTAGTTTCTATCTTAATCTACACAACTTGGGTGCTTCACGAAGTCATCCCTCGTTTTCTACCTAAATGTGGACTGTTTTCGGGTGCTTCCAAGGTGTGCCTTTGTTCTATCGTCTTTAATTTGTTATTTTTTGTTTGATTTAATTTTCTTTCTTTTTTTCTACTTTTTCAATTCACTAACACTCTTGAAAATCCATGAACTCTTTCTAAATTTGTTTAAAAAATCAAATTCATGAGTTCTTTCAAAGCGGACATTTTAGAAAATAGGAACATTTTTTTAAAATAATATAGCTTTTTGTGACTGATTTACATCAATTTATACTACTACCTCTGATCCATAAAAAGTGTCGCGGTTTGGAAATAACCACAGTTCAAAAGTAGTTCAAAACTGCGTCACTTATTTTTGATAGGAGGGAGTAGTATGTATGGGTCAAGCCCCTACAATTAACAAGTTCTAGACGTGTGTCTTCAATGCACCGACATTAAGTAAGCTTTCAAGAGAAATACTGTATGTTGCATTTCAATACTGGGAGCAAAAAAGAATGCAGCCCAATCAGCAGGAGAAGAGCAACTTCAACTTCAAATTATACTATGTACATCGATAGTGTTATCATCAGCAAACTGTCATGAACTGAATGTATGTATATCGGGCATACTGGTGCAACCTTTGTCAGCTTGTTATTATTTTATTTTATTTTATTCATATATGTCCATACATGAGGTTCATATATCATGTGAAACGTTGGGGTCTACCCAAATTGAACATGTATATTGGCACAAAACATGGAGACGGCCACTTTCTAGGTTTTTTATGAATAACTAGGAGAAAGACGGTTGAATTCCAACAACAAAACTGAAAAAAGAAGGATAATGTCATGATAGCTCTAGACAGAACAGTTTTAGCGCCTCAGGCCACTATAGAAGTATCAACGGCGACCCAACCACCCCGGGCACGATAATTTTATAACCGAGAAAAGTTTCCAGAGATAAATTGGCAATTATCGTATGAACCACGCCTAGGTCCTTCCAGTTTGATACTCCCACTGTTCCAGAATGTAGTTCATATAGATTTTTTTTAAAAGTAAAACCGTACAAACTTTGACCAAGTTTGTGGAGAAAAACTGTTTTACATCTAGGATGCGAAACATATATTATTAGATTCCTTATAAGATGTAGTTTTATATTTTACATATTTGATATTATACATGTAAATTGTTTTCTCTATAAACTTGGTCAAAGTTGGCAAAGTTTGACTTTTCAAAAAATCTATATGCACTATATTATGAAACGGAGGGAGTAATTACTAGGCACACAAAAACGGCGGTTACAACTTAATATACACGGAAACAGAAATTTAGTCTTTATCACCAATCAGTAGTTTCTTTCAACTCACATTGCTATGTGTACTGTTACCTTTTCACCAAAAGGAGAGGTCATAAAATCCAAGGGAAATTGTTTCATGGGTCTCTACTCTCCAGCACTACATCCAGTCAGAACAATATCCTAAATCACTAAATAGAAATGATGTAAAAAAGACAGAAAAACTAGAGATAGCCTCTTAACCTAATTAATATACACGGTCTGATATGTATGATCAGCCACGTCCATATGCAACAAGCATAAAAAATGAATGACTGACCATTCCATGTCTCAATGTGAAACATTGGTGCGCTGAAGATGAGAGGAGCAGCCCATTTCTTTCTTGGTTTCTCTCTTCAGTAAATTTTCTGTCCCTGGGTTAACCAACAAAAGGCAACATGTATAAGCCAAGCCTACGAATTAAGCTTAGAGATGGTAAATGAAAACTATGCATACAGTAGAGCTATAGTTAGCTAGCAAAGCAGTAGAGCGATAATTCAGGTTCTCTAGTAACATGGCGCTATGCATGGTACAGGATATAACAGGCACAACATTTACAGTCTATCTATGGACGCTTACTTGCTGATGCACATGTGAGGAGGATGCAGCAACAGAGATGCATAATCAAGCAAGAGCAAGTGGGTTGCTTACATGGACAATGCGGCTTGCAGAACTTCAACCATGAGAATAATGGTGAGAACAAGTACAGTAATGAGAGTATCAGCAGTCTTGGTCTGCACCTCAATGATAGCAGCTCTTGTCATTACAGCCAATGAATTCTGTGTGACATAATGTAAAACAACAGATATAAGAAGTATCCTCATAAGCAACATTGCGAAGAACAATTTCTCCCTCTTAGTGATGATATTATATTTGGTGAAGAGGAAGTCATGATAGAAACCCAGTTCTACTTCTACCTCCACAATGCTGAACGCCCTTGCAATCTGATGGTCCTCTTCTGTCAACAGCAATCCCTTCAGCACAAAATCACGGGTTTCAGGAAGGCTGGCTTCAGCACATTCCATCCCATGGTACTGCCGTCTCAAGAGCTTAAACAAGGCATATGATAGGCAAGAATCTTTCAGTTTTGTGGAAGTACATGAGCTGAAAAGCCTGCTATCCGATTTCCTGGTCTCGTCGATGGTGACTGATATGTGTCTAGCGCAGCGAATAGGGTACCTGTAGCCTTCCATGGTGACAGGATTGAACACACTAGGACGGTCCTACCTGGCCTGCTTCCTCATGAATTCAGCAACTCGTTTGCTGGAGAAGCCAACGCCTACCCTCCAACACGAGATAACTTTGACAAAATTTGTGAGCAGAACAATCAAGTTGAGGATCACGATAACAGGGGTGATGGATATAGATTCGACAGATTTGGCCTCCAGACTGAATATATCGGCAGTGCTATAAGGGAAAAGCAGCTTAATGTTAATTGCTGAGTAGAGGGCGTACTGAAATAGCTCGAACAGATGCTTCTTCCACTGCTTGTTATCATCAAGATCATAGGATGTGACGACGTTGGTACATCCAGCAACCGAAGCATACCACCAAGCATCCAAGGTCATAAAGTCAAGTACAATAAGTCAAATAGTCATGCTGGGGCACAACAAGACAAGCCCCAAATAAAAGTTAAAGAGAGACTCTAATCCGGCTCTGGAGGAGGAGGTGGAGGCGGTGGAGGGGGAGCAAAAGATGCTGCCGAGGCACGAAGACCCGCGATGATGTTGTCGATGACGCCTCGGTCGCTCCGCTTACTAAGCGGTCTCCAGAGCTGCAAGAAGCCACGCATTTTGTAGATCACATCAGTCACGCGAAGCGGAATCACTCGTTCGATGACTAATTTATTGCGGGTACACTAAAGGGACCAAACAAGGGTACCAAGCGCGACCCAAATAGGGGCGCGCCTAGACCCGGGGAGCCTAAGGACCTCTCCGAACAAATCGGGAAGGTTGTCATGGCACCACGTGCCTCCAACCACCTCTCGGAAGCAACTCCATAAGAACTGAGCTGCAGGGCATCGGAAGAAAATGTGGTTGCAATCTTCCGGTACTAGACAAATGGGGCAAAGACCATCCCCAGGTCTATTACGTTTGCGGACCTCAGTGCCTGAGGGGAGGCGTCCTCTGACCCATTGCTATAAAAAATATACGGATCTTCAGGGGAAGTTTGATCTCCCAAAGCACTGCCAGCTCCACTGGACCAGGAGTGGGAACAATCGCCTGGTAGAGAGATCTAGTTGAAAATCTACCGCTTGGCTCGAGGTGCCAAGAGAGCGCATCCGGCTTCAGAGAGCGGGAGTGCAGGGCAACACACTCAAGTAACTCCGCCCATTGCGCGAGTTCCACCGCCCCGAAGGTGTGGAGGAAGGCAATCGCGCCTAGATTCGCTAGGGCCACCGCCACGAAGATCGGTGGACGGTACACAGATAGAGAATATCGCAAAAAAATGATCTGCAAAGGGGCGAGAACCCGCCCATCTGTCTAGCCAAAATAGGGTGGCAGTACCAGAACCTATCTGGATGGAAGTCCCAATGCGCAAGACCGGTAACAGATGGATCACTGATTGCAAAATTGGGAGCCTCCCGATCTAGACGCAAACGCAAGCGGTTGCCCGCGCAGGTACTTCCCACGGATAATCTGAAGCCACATGCCGTCCTCCTCAGTCCGGATCCGCCAAAGCCATTTGGAGAGGAGGGCGATATTCATCCACTTAGAGGAGATAACCCCCAAGCCCCCCTGGTCCTTCGGCTTACAGATCTCAGACCACTTTACCGTGTGGTATATCTGTTTATTGTTCTCGCCCGCCCAAAAGAATCGGAAAAGAAGTTTGGTAACTTCCTGATGGAGGGATTCATGTAGACTATAGAATCCCATGATATACATCAGTAAACTAATAGGGGAGGAATTCATTAGAATCACTCGAGCGGCTTTGAAAAGCCATCTCCCTTGCCAAGGCTCCATTTTAGGTTGGCTATGCTCCGTGGGTTCTCAGCCACGGCGAAAGAGCTTCCAGCGCCTTGGTCATGTTCGTTGCTCCTTGTCGCTCCATCAGGGTCGCTGGTGTTTCAGAGCTTCGGAGGCTAGGCTGGGTTGGATCTTGTATGGCCAGGTGAAGCAAGTCTTCTCAGATGAGTGTAGTAGTGTATTATAAACACATCAAAGCTTGTACCTTGAAGCTTCCTCAGACCACTCCCCAGCAATGCATAATCTGCTCAGATTTACAGTAGTATCTGAGTATCTGAATTCATGCTTCTGAGGTGGAATCTAGTACAGTCCTTGTTGCTACAAATCAAATGGGGAATCCCAATTAAGCACACTGATTGAACAAGCACAAACTAAGGGAAACCATGGGATCCACACATTTTGGAAAAATGATGAAAATAAAAATAGGGTTTGTATGTGTCATTAAGGGCTGGCCCATCGTTATAAGCAGATCCTAGACTGTCCTTTAGCTCCCTGAGAAGGAACGGGCTGGAGTAATTCAAATGGCAAGGCATAAGAAGCAAACGGAATCTGCGGTTTGCGGGGGAATTTCAGTGATGCGCCGCCGCGCCAGCTGGCCGCCAACGGCGTGGATTTTTTTGTGGGAAAAGCCAATTTAAAATGGGATACAATTCGGATCATGGGGTGGCCTAACCACACATGGCGTCCCATACTGAGAGAGAGAGAGAGAGAGAGAGAGAGAGAGAGAGTACTTGGCTAGACCATGTGTGTCTCTATTCGCCGCATGACCTTCGAAAGCAAAAATACATTGAAATGGAATTGATCTACTTGTGATCTCATTCTTCCCTCGGCTTCCTATAGATATATCAGAAATCGCCTGTTTGCAATCTGAAACAACTACCAAATTGTGCAAGTTAAGATGCTCCGCAAGGGCAAGGGCCTCGCTACATGCGACGGTCTCCAGAATGGAAGGATCATCCAGTCCTGCAATGACAAGCGCAATGGCATAGATAGTGTTGTGCCTGCTGCGTGCAGACTCTTCATGGATTTTGCTTGGGCTCTCGGCCTTCATGTCCCTGGCCGGGCCTCCTTAGGGTGGGTTGCATTCTACTTTGGAACGACCATCTTCATCCAAGGTAGGCCGGTGTAACCACTCCACCAACAAGGGCAGATGTGCTAACCTTTAACTTTTTTGCTTTTTTCGTTTGCATTTTTCTTTTTGCTTCTTCCTAGATTGATGAATTGTTTGCACATATGTCAACCTTTTCATCAAATTGATGTTTTTTTTGAAATTCGATAATTTTTTCAAAATTTGTGATTTTTTTTCAAAATCCATGAACATTCTTTCAATTTCGATAATTTTTTTAAAAAAAATCAATGAACATTTTTATTCAATTTTGATGATCACTTTTTAAGAGCACTGAACTTTTTAAAAATCAATGAATTTTTTTTCAAAACCCTTGAATTTTTTTCAAAATTGGCGAACATTTTTTTTACAATTTCGCTGATTTTTTTTTCAAATTCGATGATTTTTTACAGAATAGATGAACCTTTTCCCCAAATTCATGATTTGTTTTTAAATTCGTGATCTTTTCTCCAAAATCCATGAATTTTTCTGAATTCATGACTGTTTTATTTATTTTCCCTTTTCTAATTTTTTAATTTATTTAATATTTTATGGTTGACCAATCAGCTGGACAACCATGACTGCTCAAGGTGTACCCGAGCGAGGAAAACCGGTCAAGCGCATGTAACCTCGCACACTACACAAGCCGGCACACGAGGAGGGGCGCGTGAGTGCCGGTTCCTCAAGTGGCACCGAAGGCGCCACATAGGGGCTCCCCTCGCCAGCCCGCGACCTGGCGCGTACTCCCCTTGCACCCTGGGAGTTCGTATGGGCCGGTCCGATAGACAGTTTTTTGTTTCTTTTCATTTTTCCGTTTTTTATTTTTATTTTCTCTTTTTTTCTTCTTGACCTTTTCCCCCTTTTTGCAAGTTTTCTATTTTCAAATTCCGAACATTCTTTTGTTCATCAAATTCAAAATTTGTTCATCAATGCAAAAGTTCAGTAATTCAAAATATGTTCATTGAATTCAATTTTTATTCATCAGATTTAAATAATGTTCATGAAAATTCAAAATTTGTTCAACGAATTAAAAAAATGTTCAACAATTCGAAATTTGCTCATCTTTTTCAAATATTGTTCATAAAATTCAAAATTTGTTCATCCATTTCTCAAAACAAATGTTCTTGAATACAAATTTTGTTCATCAAGTTAAAAAATGTTATTAGAAATCAAAATTCATTCAAAAAATACAAAAAATGTTCTTAATTATTGAAAAATTCTTATAAGAAAGTGATTGTCAAAATGAAAAATGTTCATTAAAACTCAAAAATTGTTCATTCCTTTGAAATCGCGAACATCTTTGAATTCAAAAACTTATTTTGACAATTCACAATTTTTTTGTAAAATTAAGAACCTTTTTGTAATCCTGAATTATTTTAATTCGATGAACAAAAAATAAAATAAAAAGGAAATGTAAAAAAAAAGAAAACAAAAAAGAACGGGGTCCATCCAGCCCCGCTCATGGGCGTGGGGGTGCGCATTCCTGTGTCCTGGGGCGCACAGGTCGCCAAATTGCACCTCCCCTTTTTTCCGTTTCGACAAAAACTAAAGCAAGACTGAAAAAAAAGGAAAACTGAAGCAGAATATATTCTATGCTCCTTTCAAGCATATCATAGGATATATTTAACATATTGGGTCCTTGCTACCCTATTTATCATGACATTGGGCCTATCCATCTCACCATTATATCACAATGTTTTTTCTATTAAAACATAATCATTTTTTTCCTAAGAAAATTGTGTCTAGCATTGTACCGGTTGCCCACCTACTTTGATCTTCCAATGTGGCGTCTCAATTTCTAAAACTAACATAGGCATCTCAAGAGACATGATCACTCACCATTATTTACCTTCTTTGGGGATGAAATCTCTAATGCCAACTTCGGGTGCACCACACATCATCATCCACTTCGAATCTTGGTTGACGTAGATGGGTTAGGGAGGAGGAGGGTAGAGAGGAAGCGGCGACATGTGGGGGTGGGAACATTGCATCTCAGAGCTCCCCAATGCACCACGGTTGCCGTTTACGTCAGCAATCCACACCGGTGCTATGTGCTCATGGGTCAGCGTGTGGCCCATGTCAAATCCTGTTTTTTTTGTTGCAACCGTGGTCAAATCCAGCTTTACTTTCCAAAAAAGGTCAAAACACTAAATTTGGCTGCAAGGCGACTTCGCAAAGCAAACAATTGTCATGTTGAGCCATCACAATCATGGGTGATGCATGAAGGTTGCAAAGTATATCAAGTGCAGGTAGTAATCATGTGTGTCGAGTGTAGTTCCTGGCGCCTTCTATGCCTATATCTATCAAACTCACGTTCCTTGTATATAGAGACACACTAAATAATGCAAGAAAATGGTATTCGATAATTCCAAGGCAGATAAATAAAATGAAGAATAAGTTGTTCATCTTGGAAATCGTGTCCTTAGAAACTTGGGTGATAGGAAGTGATATGGACTCACTGGTCCTACGGAGGTAGACCAATAGCTGAGAATCCATTTATTATGAGATTCGTCCTTGGCTAGATTGGAGCCTATGAGAGTTTAAAACAAACTATGCATTACTATCATTTTCTTTATGAGAAGTCAGAACTTAATTGAGCTCCTGACTTCTATATAAAGACGATTGGCCTAGCCAACATATAATATGTTGGTACAAAATCCATGAAAAACAAAGACCAACGGAGAAAACATGAGTTGCCTAAACCCAATGTGAGTACCTGTTTTCTACAATTGATAAAGCTTTGCCGAGTGTGCGGCAGTAAACATGGCTTTGCTGGTCCAGTTTGAGCCAAGTGACATTCGTCGGGTGTTAAACTGGGCAAACTGATCCCCAAGTGTTTCGCTAATAGCCGTGCGAGTGTACTGGACACCTAGCAAAGGCCTCAGATTCCGGTAGCGAGTGTCACCTACAAAAGTACGCGCATCAAGTTCTGCCACTAACTATAAAAGCATGGATATAGGAACAAGATTCAATATTGACATGTAGGAGATATTTGTCTTTGATTATTCATGGAAAATATAAGTTCTCTTAATCCGCAACCTGGCCATATAAATACCTACTCTTTTTCCAGAATTGTGCCCTAAGATGTTAGGGTTGAGTCAGTACAATTAAATGATCAAATATGTCAAATGCACCCATCACAATAAATTGAAATGCATCAAGAATAAAGTAACTGTTATTCTAAAAAAAACAAAGCTAACCGCAAACATGCGTGGGACACCTCGCAAATTTATCTAGTTTGAGTGGGATATGCAAAGGAACTGTATGCATAATCAAGATCTTGCTCTCAATAACCAAGTTTAGCAAATTTGTTGATTTCGTAAATACTTAGCTGGTTGGCGAGCTAAGCTACTATCCAAAGGTGATAAGTTAACCCTAGTTTCTGTTGTCATAGACTCTTTGGCTGCCTACTTATGGGCCGCAAAAAGGTCCTTAAACAACTGGACGCTTTCCGCGCTTTCTTGTGGGCCGCAGAGGAAACTTACTTGTACTGGTGCACAATGTCTAATTGCTAAAAAAAATTTTGGTGGTCTAGGTGTTAACAACTTGCATCAACAAAATAACTGTCAACTCATGAAGTTTGTTTTTAAGGCTTTAGAGTCAAACGCCTCACGCCGCCCCTGGATCAGTTGGTTAGATTTACAACACCCAAATGCCTTCATCTCCCCCACATCAAATACCTCCTTTCTATGTAGAACTATTACATGCCAGCTATCCCATAAAAAAAACCTACTTCTGGCTATACTCCTGGTTACACCACAACCCCTTAGCATTGGGTTTCCCTAGCTTATTATCTCACTCCACCAAAGATAACCGCTACTATTGAGCGGGGTGGAATTGAATCTAACCTAAGGAACCGCCTCTCCTTGGCTGCCTATTGTTTAAGGTGCAAATACACCAAAAGATGTATGAACATACATTTTTCGAACAAGATTTAGATCTATTATGAAAATACAGCAGAAGTACAAAGCACACCAAACATGACAAAAATTACTCCGAGTTGTCTAGATGCGCCCTTGCCTGCCCCGGCGCGTTGGCTGTCCATTGCTCACATGAGGAGGCGTCTCAAGCACATGGTCTTAGACCTGCAATATGGAGTCAAGTTCGTCCAGGTGAACCTTCTGGATGATCTGTAGAGACTTCTAGGGAACCTTGAGAAGCTCCAAGTCGGTCCTTCTTGCATCTCAGCATGTCCATCGGTTGTACCTAAGGTGAAGCTCTGTGATCTTAATGTAAGACTAACCATGTACAAAGGGTGGCCTGGCTTCACACTCGTCCGCTAGGTGAAGATCATGAATTTCCTCACCTCCAAGGTCCAGATTAAGGATAATTTCAGGGTCTCGTGTTCGACCTTTACAGCACATGCATCGTGGCTAAGTGTGGCCAACACAATAAAGCCTTTCCCATGGATCCAAGAGTAGTTGTCCTTATTGTCGTTCATAGGTTGCTTGTCTTCTTGGTTGCAAATGGTCTTTGTGCCAGGGGCGCAATAGGGAATCCATGTTTTTAGAAATGAGCGTTTTAGCCAGCCTTTGATATTAATGTTGTCGCTCATCTGTGCAAAGCCGGTGAAAGGTTGATCCACGAAAAATAATTCGACTGGCAAGAACACTTGGTTGTCTTGAAGTTCTAGTAGAATCGTTCTGAGCTCGGAGCACGAAGCACCGAAAGATGAACAAGAGTCATATGGAGATATGGTCGGCAAAAGATGGCCTACCGGTCAAAATTCACGTCATCAGTGATGTTCACATCAATGGCTGTGAATAAGATTAGGGTCCTGAATCACCCACTTTCAGTTATGAGAGATATTGATTTGAGTGGGAGTGCACCAAATTAATTATGAACAATGTCTAAATGAATTTTGTGTTCATCATTGTAGATCAATGGCTCGAATATTTCCAACTTAGCACCTCTTTTTGAGAAAGAAAAGTTAGCTGCAAATGGTCAAAACTATGTGGGTTGGATCCACAATCTGAGATGTGTTTTGAAAAGTGCTATGAAAATATGCATTGGATCAACATCTTGGTGATCCTTCGGCACCAGGGGCATCTCAAGATGTCATCAATGTATTTATATACCGCAAGAATGATTTTAGTGCTTTCTAAAGTATTATGCTATCTTATATGGATTCAATTTTACAAGAACGTTTTGAACAATTTAGTACCATCAATATTGTCAAGGCACAAGAAGTTTTGTATCACAAAGAAACAACTGAAGTTCATGAGATGACTGAAGCAATGGAAGAATGCAAAATAGCTGAACAATATCTAGTTGATGAGGAGAGTGTGAGGCTTGCAAACAAGTATGATAGTATTACCGCAATGGGAATTGATTTTCCTAAGACATCGGAAAATGATTTGATCCTTACTCCGCCTTATGAGGAATGCTCAAAAGCAATGAGATCGGGATGCGGAATCTGCAAAAGTTGCTGGTAAAAAACCCAGAAAGTTTTAGGAAGAAAGACGACACCAAGAGGAACAATGGTGGAGCTACTTGCGGGACTATATGTTTCTACTACAATGAGAAAGGTCACTGGAAGAGAAATTGCTTGAAATATCTAGCAGATAAGAAGAACATGCCTTCTGGTAAAGGTATAAAAATTATACAAGTTAATGTTATTGATATTCTACTTGTTGAAAATTCCAAGTCATGGGTATTTGATAACGGATCTGTTGCTTACATTTGCAACATGACGGGGGATTGTAGAAGATTCGCAAGCTGAGAATAAATGAATTCGTGATGTGTGTCAGGAATAGTGATGGGATTGCTGCTCAAGCCGTCGGTGTCATGTCTTTAAGTTTACCTTAGGATTTATCTTAGAACTGAATAATTTTTATCTTGTTTCAAAGTAATGTAAGAACATTATCTTTGGATCATGTTTGATAAATGATGGTTATTCTTATAAGTCTGGGAGCAATGGTTGTTCAATATATTATAAGAAAATTTGCACCCATGGTTGGTAGCTTATTCTTATTGGATCTTGAATGTGAAAATGATATCTATAACATTAATGCTAAACGTATTAAGAAGACTGGTTATACCACTTACATGTGTCACTGCCGTCTTGGTCACATGAGAAAAAAATGCATGCAGAAACTTCATAAAGATGGAGTGTTAATATCATTTGATTTTGAATCATTGGACACATGCGGAGCATGTAAAACGCCGTGCATTAGTCATCCTGAATGGGAGCATGAATTATTGAAAATAATACATAGTGATTTCTGTGGATCAATGAGCATACCGGCACGCGGTGGATACTTATGCTTCGTAACCTTCACTGATGATTTAAGTAGACATGGTTATATTTACTTAAAGAAACATGAGTCTGAAACATTTGGAAGTTGAAAGAATTTCAAAATAAAGTTGAGAATCATCGTGTCAAAAATATAAAGCATATATGATCAGATCTCGTGAAGAATATCTAAGTCACGAGTTTAGCAAACATCTAAGGGATCGCGGAACCTAGCGACAGGAGGGACAAGCAAGGGCTAGATTTGATTCTCTAGTGTTTTGATGTGTACTCACTCCATTTCATATTAATGCTAGGTACATCGGTTTGAGCGTCAATTAATATGGGATGGAGGAATTATTTTACAATGTCGATCAGTATTTCCTAATAAAATAACAAAATTTCGTCGTAGATGTGCTCCACTTGCAAAGAAAAGTTGTATCCGGCAAAGTTAAATGTGGATACTACTTATATATTGAACTATTTGGTAATTTATGAGGCCCAAAAAAATCTGGCAAGCGGGAAGCATGGTTGATTAGAGAAAAATGAGTAAATAAAATACGAGCAATGCTACATCTACCAAGACTATTTTTATGAACCATACGGAATGGATGCCTTGGCAGGATTTAATTGGACACTAGTAGAATGCCGGTGCATTGCCAAGGGCTTTAGAAATACTTTGATGGAGTTATATAAACATAATGCATGTTAAATTTCAAATGTGGAGAATAGATAGCGCGGGTATAATTGGATAATAGTTAAAATCCACTTCACTTGCAACGTAAACTGATAACAAAATGGCAATTTGACGATGTATACATATAGAGATATTACGAAACTAAAAATTTTGTTACAAATTAAGATCTACTTGATGCGTCTAAGAAATTTTCGCACAATATTAGGATTATTGTCTTTAGCTTCATTCACACGATATTGGAGTGTGTATAATAAAAAAAATCTATCCGAACTCATAACATCCTGCAAAAGCAATATATGTAGTTATCATGAATACTTCACATTGAAGGTCTTAAAATGTGTAACAGAGAAAAATCAGCGTGTAAACTGATTGAACCAATTCTTTATAGTTCCACCAAAGCATGTAGTGAGAACAAAAATTAGCCAGACACACCAATGCAATTTCCTAAATGAATATTATCTTGAATATAGTGATAACAAAAATAAATACTTGTATTTTAAATGATATGATAATGAAATATATAAATTTATTACTCGTCTATGCTCATTGGAATACCAAGAGGAAATAAATGTTTCCATCTAGATATATCGAAATTTCAGTCGGTTTGATTTATTTCGAGTGCTTCATTTAATTCCGTCGCAAATATTTGTAATTTCAGTAAATGCCTCAGAGTTCTAATCTCTGGCGGATGCGACGCATGAATAGGGTCCAAAATATATACACGGTGTGCATGTTTGTTGATGACGTACAAGGTATGTCGACCGATGAATTCATGCGGAAGATAAATCTACAAGTGCTACCTATTAAAAAACAATAAACCATGACAACAATGGCCATAAGACCTTATTTACCATATTGCATGAGGAAATGTTGTTGTCTATCACAGGCCAACTATCAAACAGTGTTGCCAACATCTAAATAGGTGCCTTCACACAGAACTTCCGATCTCGTGTTGAATCTAATATTGTGGACCGAGTAAGAAAAGCTATTTAGAAACATGTTGGTACTAATGGTACTGAACGTGCATTGCTATAGACATAATGCAAGTAAATGAATCAGTCAGGTTATCTAGGATGTCTAACGTATGCCTCCTTGGCCCTTTATCAATTTGTTTATTGAATACTATGTGATCGGTCGCCAGAATAATTTTTGTGCCAACCAACTTCCACGCGTGTCTTCTTCCTCTCCTACGTCCTCCTCCCGCTTCCCAACCCACCTTCTTGACGCTGGCTAAACCGCAGTCTGTTGGTTTCTAAGAACCTACATATGAGTTGTTTGCTACAACTCTTTGAGTGTTCGGCCAGGGACTGAACACGTCTAGCAATCCTAAGTCATGGATGAATGGTGGTGGGATGGACTACCGATTAACACAAAGAACTACCCAAGTTCGGGTTACCTTCTTGGTGTAATACCATACTCCTGCCTTGTTTCTTATTGCAATGGCAGAGAGCTACAATATGTGTCTGTTACAAGATGAAAGGATCAACCCCCGGTGAGGCTTTGGCCCCCCCTATTTATATTCTTGATGGCGGACCTGCCAGAGGCCCATATTGGTTGAATATACATTGGGGTAGGCTGGTCTAGATTGTACCGTGGTGGCATGGCTACCCATGGCATGCTTGTACAAATGATGATGACGACCTCCCGGGGCAGCGTGTTACCCCTCGGATATTACCTGCCTCCTTCTTCGGTATACCTGGGGTGGCATCGAGGTACTTCCACTGTAGGAGTGTAGGTGATGTGGATGACTTCGTCCACATGGATCCTTCCGGAGCCTATGCACAAGGGCTTGTCATTCAACCTTTGTCCCTTTCCTGACGCAATCAGCAGTGCTCCTTGGTACGGGCCATCGAGCGGACTCTGGAGTCAAGACCTACACCTCCCGAGCGGGCAGGCTGTATGTCAATGCGGCCTGCTGGGAAGATCCCGCGAAGGGCTCCCCTGGGGCGGCCTATCTTCATGCCTCGAACTGTCTCCTGATGACCCGGGCCATGGTCCACTGGGTGCATCAGGGTTTTCCAAAGATATTCCCCTGGATAGAGAAATATCTATGACTTCGTCGTCAAGGCTCCTCTTACCGGGTTAGTAATACCCTAGTTTTCCTTACACCGACACAGTCCCCCACTAACCACAACTTGTAGCACTACCGTGTTGCGCCTTATCATCCCTCCTACCCTAGCCACCTAAACCGTCGACTCAGTGTCGTCCACCCCTCCAGCCCCGCTTTTCTTCAACACCGTCAACCTTTGACAAATCACCAAATCATGTGGCATTACAACTAACAGGTGGCATCAAAATTGTGCCATATAAGTTACATTTTTTAGAGGACATGTAAAATGAGAAATTAGAAGCTCTAGATTTTGGTTTATAGCTATACCAAAAGATGGCTAACTAAATAACTACCGGTAATCCGGCAAAGAAGGGGTGGACATATGTCCCTCTAAATTCAGTCTAGCAACTTGAGGTAGGCCATCTTTAACATTTTAATCAACACACATCGAACAAATTATGAATACATTGAAGTGTTGAACTGGCCATTGAGCATTCATGCAGCTTCAGAACCATAGTGCATATGTATGTTTTACTAAAGGAATGACCAAAACATCATTTGAAGCATCCCACACAACAGAATATGACTTTGGCGCTCTTATAGAATAGAATAAATGAAAAGATTACGAAATATACATGTTTCATGCATGATAATTGACAAACTTGCATCAGATTGTCCAGCAGCTTATGCTTGGGTTCAACTCTTTGACTAGTGTATGCAATGCCACAATAGGTTATCATTCATCGAATTGCATATCCCATGAGCTCAGATCCATACTGCAACCAAGCATACGGGATATGGGATGGAGGATACATCCATTTGAGCGTGAATTAATATGGGATGGAGGAAGTATTTTAGAACGTCGATCAATTTTTTCTAATAGAACAACAAAATTTCATCGTAGATGTGCTCCAGCTGCAAAGAAAAGTTGTATGCAGCAAAGTTAAATGTGAATACTAGTTATATATATTCAACTATTTGGTAATTTGTGAGGTCCAAACAAAAATCGGGCTTCACGTCATCTCAGCCGGTATGTTTAAATCCTCGCTCCGTCCCTAGCTTAGACCCCGACTAACTGGCTGCTTCTCCAAGTGAACATCTATCCATCGTTGCACAAGCTTGGTCTACCCACATCGATGTGGCAGACCAAGATGTTCTGGTGAAGCAGCCAAGTGAACATCTTGGTCTGCCCGGTCGCCCAAGCTTTCCAGAACAGCTTTTTGTAACTCGTGGCCCCACTTATTGAGAATTGCAGTCGATAAACCGAGCTGGAAGTCTAATCCCCTGAGCCCTCGTGCTTCCATCTGAACGTGTCTTGGATGCCTTCAGACAACACAATGCCGGAGCCTCTAATGAGCCACCATAGATTGATGAAGCCCCTTGCGATTGCCGCAATGTTGCCTTGGCTGAGATCGCGCGTACCCAGCGGCTGTTGTGCAGCACAGCGGCTACGGTTCTGTTATTCCTCCTAGTGTGTTAGAACAGGGTTGCAAAAATGCTGCATAGTGGAGCGTCGCCGAGACGCCGACCCAGGAGCAACGCCAGAACGATGTTGTCCTCCTGTTGCCGATGGTGATGGGGGTCACCAAGGCAAACAGAGCATTATCACTGTCATCGCAGGGTGGTGGTGACCTTGCCCAGGGCCGATCCGGTCGCCGCCAGGCCAGCCCCATCCATCATAGCCGGAGGGTGTGACTGAACCATATCAGGTCATGAATTCCCAGCCCGTTGCCAGTTGACCTTGTAAAGACCACCGATGAGCTCAACATGTTGGGCCCAGTCCTGTCGGTTTCCTTTAGAAACTTCTTTGGAGATAGAGCAAACGTTAGAGCATCTCCAACAGGTGCATAAAAATTTCGCGCGCTAAAATAGTTTTAGCGCGCCACTGTAGCAATTTTAGTGTGTCAGACCCAACATTGGTTTAGCAGATGACCAAAAACACGCGCCAAAAAAAAAGCAGTGCAAATTGTGAAGCGCGCGCAATCCAGCGCCCCAAATTTGCAGCTTCTGAGCGTTTTTTAGCGCGTGCCCAATCCTTTTTGCGTGTGCACTATTTTATAGTTTCTGCTGGAGCTGTCCGGCGCCCAAAAAACCTAAATTTTAGCGGGCGGAGCAGTTTTTGTGCGCCTGTTGGAGATGCTCTTAGCATGGCAATGAGGACGCATCGGACAAGAACCCTGCGCCCTGCCGCCGTATGCAGTCTTCCTTTTCATTCCATACGCCATGCTCTAATTCTGTCGAGGATGTACTGTAACTGCACGATCCGCAATCTGGAGATGGTGATGGGAGGGTCGAGGCAACACATTGGGAATGATGCAACTTGCCCCACAAAACTTGCAAGTACTCGTCAAGGTTGACGCCTTCGCACCTGATTGCCGCAACTGAAGATTTCTCCGGGTTCATGTTCTGTGCAAATTTCAGGTGGTCATCTGCTTACCATTGATCCTTGCTGCTTGTTGACCGATACACTTGTTATATGAGACATTGGATGTATGGAGAGGGAATGAGAAACTGTAGGTTTTCTCTTTCATGCATACCAATGAGTATTTCTGGTGTTGTTTTTCACATTGGAGCTTAGTTTGAAAAAAAAATGCGCAAAAGGGTCCCTCAGTATCTTCGATTGATGTTTTTATGTCTTCTATTCTGAAATTTTAAATTCAATTTAGTGACGATATAATTTCAAACTTGGATGTATAAATCTGAAGATGCATTTTGTTTCCTTCAGAAAAAAAGAAAAACCTGAAGCGCGTCACCAGACTCGCCACACTAATATTAAAGTTCCAAAGTAAATAGTCACTCAGGAGTTCGAATACAACACACTGAGAAATTTCAGTTTTCGGACACATATATATGGTACCTTGTTGAAAAGCATTGGGCCATAATAAAGACGTGCAGATTGATTGATAAACACCCCATGGTTGAACTAAAATTACACAAAGATAGAACAGCTTCTTCATCTCAGCGAATAGCTTTAGAATGCAGTAATGTACCTTGATCTAGGTGCCATTGTGTATAAATTGTGCTCAGATCCCTGTCTTTCCCTCTGTTCATACAATTTCTTCTACTTCGGAGTTGGATGAAGGGAGCAATTGTGAGGAAGGGGTTGTTACCTCCGGCCCCAGAGAACATCACCGATACTTCTTATAACATTGTGGAGTATTGGTGGGGCATGATACCTTAGAAAGTGATCTGCCCAACACTCTAGCAAGCCACCTAGCTTCCCATGACGATCACGAGCGCATGGCCACATGAGGTTTTCTGACTATGACACACATAACCACAACATGGCTGTAGAGTAACAGAGATATACGCGACGGTTGTGAAGACAAAAGGGTGCATGCTACATTGACGATTATTCCTGACACCTTCTATGCCTATGCCTATGCCTATGAAGTTTGAATCCTACAGACACAACAAATAATGCACAAAATGGTATAGGGTGATATGAAGACCGAGAGAAATGACAAATAAGACATTCATCTTTTGCATAGGGAATCCTTGCTCTTTATAAGAGACTTGCGTGGTAGTCATTGATATGAACTCACCAGCCAAGGATCCCTTTGTTATGAGTTTTGTCCTCAAGTAGGTCGGAGACTATGAGAGATCCAAATAAACTATGCATTTAATTGCCTTTTCATTCTGAAAAAGGTGTAATTCATTGATCTTCTAATCTTTGCATCAAGGCACGTATCAAACACACAATTTTGTGATGGGGTGTACCGAAGCGGGGCTCTGAATGAAACAAAGTTGTTGCCACATTTCTTCCTTGGAGATAAAAAGCGAGGCAAGTAAAAGCTGTGTTGCCTAGTAAACTATCATGCGGGGTCGCATCAACGCTCCAAGCACAAAATCATAACTTCGGTGTCATTCATGGGAGGTTCCATTCGCATTTAGGTAGCTCATGCCCTTCTGTTTGTGGTCAAGGGTGCCAACCACCTAATACTGCAAAGTACATATCACCTAATCATCATCTACGCCAAAAGTGAATAAATATCTCCATCTGCAGGTCAATGTCTTGCAAGCAGTTGTTCAGCCGAAGGAACTTTTTCATGTAGAACCATGTGTTGTGCTATACTGTCTGAGTTACTAAAATGTTGCACAGAGCGGAGTCTTTCCAATTAATGCGCATCTGAAACATGCAAAACCATTTTGAGTCATCCTTTCTGAGCTATGGACCACCAAAGATACAATATATTCTATCGATGTGTAGGTGAGTGTGGACGACCAAAGATACAATATATTCTATCGATATGTAGGTGAGTGATCTCGAGAAGTGAAGTTCATCCTCAAGTTCGATGCACTGGACCATTTGATTTGCGTCCTGGTAACATGTGATTTTTTTTCAAAACTATGACATATTTTATAGCATTTTCGGAAACTATAATATGATTTGGATAAAAATCAAAAGTAGCACCCCGTCGGCCACGCGCTGGCCGAAATGGGAGTTTTGGCCACCTCTAGGCCGAAGTAGCCTTTTCGGCCTTCCCTTGACCGAATGGTGGGGACCTGGCCGAAAAGGAACTTTTTGGTCAAGTGTAGGCCGAAATAGACTTTTTGGTCAAGTTTAGGCCGAAAAGTCCTTTTTGGTCTCGTGTAGGCCGAAATTGCATGGCTCATACATTAGGCTGAAATGTATTTTCCCGCCACCCATTTCCCGCCAACCCCTTCCCGCCATATGTTCCCGCCACCCGTTTCCCGCCAACCCCTTCCCGCCATATGTTCCCGCCACCCGTTTCCCGCCAACCCCTTCCCGCCTTATGTTCCCGCCATACCGCGGTCATTCTTTCCCGCCATTTTCTCCTCTCTATCTATAAAACCCCCTTCAGGCGGAGGTGGATAAGCACTCCAGGGTAGTGTAGTCGATATGTCACATTATCCATTCGATCGTAGTTTTCACCCTGAGATGAGCAGGACTCTTCTGAGTCTAGCTACCGATTTCAGGATGGACAATAGGATATTTCCATGGGACGAACTCACCGGTAGTAACACCATAATGAATGAGTTGGATCACAAATTACGTAGGTCCGGGTGGCCTGGAAGAACCTATGAGGAGGTACATAAAGAACTTCTGAGGTTGCATGGAAGGTGGAAGAAGGTGGTGGAGCCGAAGAGTGAAACTTTCAGAAGGACTGCAGCAAAGAATACATTTTTATGGACTGAGGAGAGCGAGGACGAAGATGATATCTTCATGCCGCCGCTTCCGGGTTCTGCATCGTCGAAGGGCAAGAGTTCTGCATCGTCCAAGGGCAAGAGTTCTGCATCCTCGAAGGGCGAGAGTTCTGCATTGACCAAGGGCAAGAGTTCTGCATCGACGGAGGGCAAGAGGACCGCATCGTCGAAGGGCAAGAGGGCTGCATCAATGGAGGATTACGATGATGACTTCATGTAGTATGCAGGATGTATTCCAGTTGTACCGTTTCATTCAGATGTACTTGCATTATTAGTTTGTACTGTATTATTGTAGAGCATTATGTTCTATTTGAATTTCGGTTGTAGTCTTTTTGGGAATGTAACTCGAATAAGAATGCGAATTAATAGTAACATGTCTCTCGCATACATAAAACAATATATGTCCCCTGATCAGATAGAAGCAAGTGCGATAGTAACACATACATGAAGCATGTCTCATACATAAATACTGACTCACAGTTGCGAATAGTCTGAAACTAACATAGATAATGAATAATACATAGATAGATAAGCATATCACTGTGGGGGACGACGACGAGTCTGGGTCTTCCTCGGGCGAGGAACGGAAGGCGATAAGCGCTGAGGCGGTGGACGAGGCTCGCGATAACCACGACCATAGTTAACCTCGTCTGTCACGGTGTGTGTCTCCTGCGTCGGTGGTGGTGGTGGAGTGTGAAACACTGTCTGCGAGAAGGCATAAATGTTTGTAGCTTGGTCATCATCCTCGCCGTCGCCCTCAAAGTACGAAGCACCACCACTAAGCATCGGTGACTGCACTGAATGCATGAACGGTTACAACTGGTTGCCGCCTGTGGTAAAGTAAAACATGTAAATTGATATAAATGCATGAACGAAGCACCACCAGTAAGCATAAGTGACTGCTGAGAATGCAGGAATGATTACTACACTGTTGAAAAGAATGTAGTGAGTAATGTTACCTAGTTCCATCTCCTGATGCCAGTAAGCGCTCCCTAGCTCTGAAGGAAGAGCTCCCTAGCTGTGAAGGAGGTGGCTGATGCCAGGAAGAGCTCCCTGGCTATGAAGGATGAGGTTCTGCCCGGTGCACAGAGGGTCGTGGTTCTGAATGCATAGAGGGTCGTGGTTCTGAATGCTGTATAGAGGGACGTGGCGGACGATGTTCTGGAGGAGGAAGTGCAACATCCGAAGACCGTCTACACGTAACAGTTGCGTAAATCCCGCATAGCCTGTCATCAAGATGCCTCAACCATGAGATGCCCTCTCGCGGTGGGATAGTTTCTCCCCTCTGAAAGCGCTGCATTAAGGCGGAAACCTCCTCTCGCGCATGTACTGTCAAGTCACCCTGTACACGAAGAGTTAACTAATTATATCCTCGTTGTATGATAGACACCACGAATAGATAACCAAGCGTATATGTCCAAGTTAACAAAAGACTTAACATTTGAGAACCAAGGCACGTACCGCGTGGTGTCTGGTTCCCACAACAGAGGCAGTTGCGTACATATCGCTGGTGAGAGGGGCTTCGATCTGATCAGGAGCAGCTGATCCTCGTTGTATGCCGGTAACGCTGCAGATACAACCCGAACATTTCCCAGTTAAAGGGCCAAACCTCACCCCAGATATTTGTCGGTGCGGTAGTCCATTCGTCAACGTAAGGGGTAATGCTCTTAAGCCAATAAGCCATGGACTTGTTTCCTCCTAGGCGACTGTCCCTGAGATTGACATGCGCGATACATGATTAGGTATACTATGAATGCAGAGCTGAAAACTAAAATAGTATTAGTACTTACTTGTGCACGTGTTTCGGCAAGTGTGGAATATTTGGAATCTCAGGCTCTTGATATAGACCGAACTGTCTTATCACCCTATGAAGAGCCATCTCCTCAACCGTCACGTCGAACACCAACTTAGCCTTGGTCATCCAATAGTGCCGATCTCTAGTGCACAATCCAGAAATCCCAACTAGGCACCTCGATGATATAGCCTCAGGCGAGTATGGCTCCCAGATAACTTGATCCTCGTGCAAACTATCAAACTACGCCGTGAAGGACGGGTAGCATCCCCTAACCTGACTATGCGCAAACTGTCTCTGTGCATGACAACAATTAAGCATTAGTAATACTATTGAAATGGCAAGAAGTAGTGGAATTAATTTTTATTTAATATAAAAGTACCTCTCGCCATGCCCAAACAGATCCCATAGTAGGCAAGTCGCCGATAGCAGGCACATAAGCCCCAGCTAAGTCCTCCAAACCAAAAGGTTTATCAACGTATACATAGGGTCGTCCAATAGGGAATCTCTCGTATGACCAGAGTTACAACAATAATGGACATCCAACAAGACTAGATTTTCTACACTTCAACAAGCAAGCTTTTGCACAGGCCTCTGTACGTAGCCGCTAACACAGCAGAACCAAAACTCCTCTACAGAATATCCCCAGGGCAATGTGCGTCAGCTATCTCTTGTGCAATACCGATGAGTGGTGCATCGACAGTGGTCACGTGGTTCTCCGTAAACATCGTCTTGCCGAACAGCTAAAGAATATATGCCTCTAGGGACCGGTCAATTTGTGCCTCCGACAACTGAACATCGGGATATCCTAACGAGACAATCTACATAGAAACATAATGATTGTATGAACATCGGGTAAAAAACAACATTTGTTTAAGTGGCCTTGAAGGTTACCTGAAACTGGCTCAACCATCTAAAAAGAGGCCCGTGAGGATCGTTGTCTATGTCCCTAGCAGTTGGCACCAGAGCCAAAAAAACGGGTCTGCATCGCTGCTTGCCAACCAGGTTCTGCCTCTAAGGGACCTATGGCAGCACCAGCCAGAGGTATTCCCAACAAGTAAGACACATCCTGTAAAGTAGGCGCCATCTCTCCCCAAGGAAAGTGAAATGTATGTGTCTCTGGTCTCCATCTATCTACTAAGAAGGTAAGGAGTGACTTGTGGTAAGAGAAACGTTTCACTTGCCTCTTGTGTAACTGCAATGGTTCACCCGCCTCATCTAAGTCTGGACCATCAACCCACTCATCCAATGTACCCTCAACTAGTTGTGCCAAGGGTAGAAGTCCAGCCCAATTTAACCTACAAAATAAAGAGATTTTTAGCGGCTATGAAAAGTATGACAAACATAGTAAGTCATTATATGGATTCTATTATATGCACACATACCTATCAACCCATGAATCGTGTATCATCCAGTTAGTCTTTGGGGTACGAGTGACCAACACGTCTAAGCTGTTCCCCGCTTCCACAAGGGCTCCCCGGTGCTTTCTATCGATGTTACCATTAAGCAACGGATAAGAAGACATATCTGCAATTTAAAAAACCAAATCTCAGGTGCAAATAAAACATAGTACAAACATATTACAAATTAAAACATAGTACGGCATATTACAAATTAAACATAGTCCTGACATATTACAAATTAAAACATAGTCCTGACATATTACAAATTAAAACATAGTCCTGACATATTACATATTGAAACACAGTACGAGTCGTTACATATTAAAACATGGTCCTGACATATTACATATTAAAACATAGTCCTGACATATTACAAATTAAAACCCACTACGACACATTATGTAGCTTGTGAGTTATTTCTTCCTCGTCCGCCCCTTCGGCCTCGACTGCGACGACCACGTCCGCCTCTTGCTCCTGTTGTCGCAGTCATCGATGTGGAAGCACTCGTCGATGTGGAAGCACCATCTTTGTTCAGGTCGGGATAATAATTCATCCTATGCCCATAAGCCGCGCATAACAAACATTGTCTGGTTGCTCCACCAGTTTCAGATTGGTCCGTATCGTTCCGGATGCGATGGACCTTTCGTCCGCCCCTACTTGTTCGCCGAAGGTCTGGATGCGGAATGTATACTCTCTCACCATTGTTTACCTTGTTGAAATTGTCGACGAGTCTAAACCCTGTCATCTCACATGTCCATGTGTTCAGCACTGCCTCTTTTAAATAGTATGGGGACACGAAGGAGATAGCATCCAACTCAATCCGGCCATAGGTAGCCAACACATGAGAGCAAGGTAGGTGCAACAACTTTGGTTTGTTGCATGTACACTCACACGTTGGATAAAATTCCGTTCCAATTTTTACCTTGTGTGTCTTCACCTCATGTCCAGAACCAAAACCATCGGTAGGAAGCTGAACCTCATACCTCCTTTCTTGATTCCCTATGAGTCTGACAGTGTGCTTCTTTGCTTTCTCTATCTTCTTTGCCATGTATTCCATGACACAGCTACAATAACGTGTGTTCTGATTATCTTCAATATGATTCTTTGCTAACTCGTGCCTTTCTCTGAAATATCTCAAAGTGTAATGGAATACAGCCTCCACAATAGCTGTGAGTGGCAATGCTTTATTCCCTCTCAGCACAAAGTTATACACCTCTGCAAGATTGGTTGTCATGTGGCCATAGCTAGCTCCGTGTGTGTCATGCAGCAAAGGCCAATCACTGGAGGCTCTTTCTCTATCCACTCAGAAAAATTCTTTATTGCCCTTCCCTTCTTTCTCTTAGTATTAGGAGGGTCAATTGCTGGCAAGTCGCGAAGACCTACTGGCTCCTCTAGCTCCGCGACGAGTGCTTCTAATTTAACCTGATCTTCTTCCATTTTGTTCCTCGCACGGACCTGCTTCTTAGTGAACTCATCTAGTTGTGACCAAATAAATCTGTATTTGCGTTGTTGGCTCTGCCTGCATAATTTTTTGAACAAGTTCATCAACCGCTTGTTCTTGAACTGTGAGAAAAAAATTAGCCCCAAGATGGCGCATGCACCACCGGCTCTGCAAGTCCCTCCAAGGTGTTGGTTCTTCAACTGTTGGATTACGTAGTGTCTTCACGACCTTCAATATACCAGCATGTATGTCATGAATGACACACACGTTTGGTCGGTCCTTCACGATGGAAATTTTCACTTGCCGGAAGAACCATACCCAACTGGGAAAGTTCTCACCCTCCACAAATGCCATGCCAAGTGGGATGATTTGATTGTTCCCGTCCACAGCAATAGCAGTCAGGATTTGCCCTCTATACTAACCGGTCAGGAATGTACCATCCACAAACATAACAGGAGGACAATGCCGGAAAGCTTCGACGCACATAGCGAAAGAGAAGAACACTCGTTTCAACACCTTGAAATCTGGTATACTCAACAATCGTTTGGACTTCGTTTGATATTTTGTTTCTCCGAAACACTAAAATAGGCAAAAAACAGCAATTCTATAAAAGTGGAAAATAAAGCGCAATATGGTCCAAAACAGCAGATAATATAGCATGGAGCAATCAAAAATTATAGATACGTTGGAGACGTATCAAGCATCCCCAAGCTTAATTCCTGCTCGTCCTCGAGTAGGTAAATGATAAAAAGAGAATTTTTGATGCAGAGTGCTACTTGGCATAATTTTAATGTAATTATTCTTAATTGTGGTATGACTATTCAAATCCGAAAGATTCAAGACAAAAGTTCATATTGACATAAAAATGATAATACTTCAAGCATACTAACTAAGCAATTATGTCTTCTCAAAATAACATGGCCAAAGAAAGTTCATCCCTACAAAATCATATAGTTTAGTCATGTTTCATTTTCGTCACACAAGAATGCTCTCATCATGCACAACCTCGATGACAAGCCAAGCAATTGTTTCATACTTTAGTAATCTCAAACCTATAAACTTTCACGCAATATATGAGCGTGAGCCATGGACATAGCACTATGGGTGGAATAGAATATAATGAAGGGGGTTATGTGGAGAAGACAAAAAAAGAAAGTCTTTCATCAATGAGGCTAATCAATGGGCTATGGAGATGCCCGCCGATTGATGTTAATGCAAGGAGTAGGGATTTTCCATGCAACGGATGCACTAGAGCTATAAAGGTATGAAAGCTCAACAAAAGAAGCTAGTGGGTGTGCGTCCAACTTGCTTGCTCACGAAGACCTAGGGCACTTGAGGAGGCCCATTGTTGGAATATACAAGCCAAGTTCTATAATGAAAAATTCCCACTAGTATATGAAAGTGATAACATGAGAGACTCTCTACTATGAAGATCATGGTGCTACTTTGAAGCACAAGTGTGGTAAAAGGATAGTAACATTGTCCCTTCTCTCTTTTTCTCTCATTTTTTGGGCCTTCTCTTTTTTATGGCCTTTCTCTTTTTTTGGGCCTTCTCTTTTTTTATGGCCTTTCTCCTTTTATTTATTTATTCCTCACTTGGGACAATGCTCTAATAATGATGATCATCACACTTCTTATTTATTTACAACTCAATGATTACAACTCGATACTAGAACAAAGATGACTCTATATGAATGCCTCCGGCGGTGTACCGGGATATGCAATGAACCAAGAGTGACATGTATGAAAGAATTATGAACAGTGGCTTTGCCACAAATACTATGTCAACTACATGATCATGCTAAGCAATATGACAATGATGAATGTGTCATGATGAACGGAATGATGGGAAGTTGCATGGCAATATATCACGTAATGGCTATGGAAATGCCATAATAGGTAGGTATGGTGGCTGTTTTGAGGAATATATAAGGAGGTTTATGTGTGAAAGAGCATATCATATCATGGGGTTTGGATGCACCGTCAAAATTTGCGCCAACTCTCAATGTGAGAAAGGGCAATGCACGGTACCGAAGAGGCTAGCAAGGATGGAAGGGTGAGAGTGCGTATAATCCATGGACTCAACATTAGTCATAAAGAACTCACATACTTATTGCAAAAATCTACAATTCATCAAAAACCTCGGCACTACGCGCATGCTCCTAGGGGGATAGATTGGTAGGAAAAGACCATCGCTCGTCCCCGACCGCCACTCATAAGGAAGACAATCAAATAACACCTCATGTTTCAAATTTGTTGCATAACGTTTACCATACGTGCATGCTACGGGATTTGCAAACTTCAACACTAGTATTTCTCAATTTCACAACTACTCAACTAGCATGACTTTGATATTATTACCTCCATATCTCAAAACAATCATCAAGCATCAAACTTTTCTTAGTATTCAACACACTCATAAGAAAGTTTTATTGTTAATCTTGCATACCAAGCATATTAGGATTTTAAGCAAATTACCATGCTATTTAGACTCTCAAAATAATCTAAGTGAAGCATGAGAGATCAATAGTTTCTATAAAACGAATCCACCACCATGCTCTAAAAGATATAAGTGAAGCATTAGAGCAAAACTGTAAAACTCAAAAGATATAAGTGAAGCACATAGAGTATTCTATAAAATTCCAAATTATGTATGGCTCTCTCAAAAGGTGTGTACGGCAAGGATGATTGTGGTAGACTAAAAAGCAAAGACTCAAATCATAAAATACGCTCCAAGCAAAACACATATCATGTGGTGAATAAAAATAAAGCTCCAAGTAAAGTTACCGATAGAAGTAGACGAAAGAGGGGATGCCTTCCGGGGCATCCCCAAGCTCTGGCTTTTAGGTGTCCTTAGATTATCTTGGGGGTGCCATGGGCATCCCCAAGATTAGGCTCTTGCCACTCCTTGTTCCATAATCCATCAAATCTTTACCCAAAACTTGAAAACTTCACAACACAAAACTTAAAGTAGAAAATCTCGTGAGCTCCGTTAGCGAAAGAAAACAAAAGACCACTTCATAGGTACTGTAATGAACTCATTCTTTATTTATATTGGTGTTAAAACTACTGTATTCCAATTTCTCTATGGTTTATAAACTATTTTACTAGCCATAGATTCATCAAAATAAGCAAACAACACACGAAAAACAGAATCTGTCAAAAACAGAACAGTCTGTAGTAATCTGTAGCTAGCGCAAGATCTGGAACCCCAAAATTCTAAAATAAATTGCTGGACGTGAGGAATTTATATATTAATCATCTTAAAAAGAATTAACTAAATAGCACGTTCCAAATAAAAATGACAGCAGTTCTCGTGAGTGCTAAAGTTTCTGTTTTTTACAGCAAGTTCAACAAGACTTTCCCCAAGTCTTCCCAACGGTTATACTTGGCACAAACACTAATTAAACACAAAAAACACAACCAAAACAGAGGCTAGATAAATTATTTATTACTAAACAGGAGCAAAAAGCAAGGAATAAAAATAAAATTGGGTTGCCTCCCAACAATCTCTATCGTTTAACGCCCCTGGCTAGGAATAACAAGCAAGAATAGATCTAGGTATTGCCATCTTTGGTAGGCAATCCATAAGTGGATCTCATGATAGATTCATATGGTAACTTTATTTTCTTTCTAGGGAAGTGTTCCATGTCCTTTTTTAATGGAAATTAAATCTAATATTCCCTTCCTTCATATCAATAATTGCACCAATCGTTCTAAGGAAAGGTCTACCGAGAATAATAGGGAAAGAAGGATTGCAATCTATATCAAGAACGATAAAATCTACGGGCACATAATTCCTATTGGCATCAATAAGAACATCATTAATTCTTCCCATAGGTTTCTTAATAGTGGAATCCGCAAGATGCAAGTTTAGAGAGCAATCATCAAAATCACGGAAATCTAGCAAATCACACAAAGTTTTGGGAATAGTAGAGACACTAGCACCCAAATCATAAAAATCATAATCTTTAATTTTAATTTTAATAGTAGGTTCCCACTCATCATAAAGTTTTCTAGGGATAGAAACTTTCAACTCAAGTTTTTCTTCATAAGATTGCATCAGGGCATCAACGATATGTTTGGTAAAGGCTTTATTTTGACTATAAGCATGAGGAGAATTTAGCACGGATTGCAACAAGGAAATACAATCATTTAAAGAGCAATTTTCATAATTAAATTCCTTGAAATCCAATATAGTGGGTTTAGCATCATCTAGGGTTTTATTTCTCACTAGTGCAGAACCGGGCAATAGCATCGGTTCGTAAGGGCCTTTAGTGCCGGTTCGGTAACCAGCACTAAATTGTAGGCACTAAAGCCCCCCCCCCTTTAGTACCGGTTCAGCACGAACCGGTGCTAAAGGGCAACCACATGGCACGAGCCAGCTCCATGGGTGTGTAGGACATTAGTACCGGTTGGTAACACCAACCGGTACTAAATGTTTTGGTGTGTTTTGGTTTTATTTTTTATTTTTATTTTTACTTTAATTTTGTGTTTTCAATTTAATTTAGTGATTGTTTTACATTATAATGAGTTGTTAAATCATTAGGTGATTAGTTTGACTGGATGCGTGTGGATCCTAGCTAAGTCATCAAGTATATGTCATATCCATATTATATATACTTGATCACCTACTTAAGTGATCGAGGTAATATGGATATGGCATATACTTGATCACTTAGCTAGAATCCATCCAGTTGAAACTAATATGCAATTTCTTTCATAAATGATATAATAACTCATCGTCATCATCATATTAATTAATATAAATACTCTTGCATCATATATATCATCACCAACGGTTTTCATAGCAAAGATATCATCGAGTTCAACATGGTAATGATATTATAAGCGTTCATAACACCACAAAAGCAAATCACTCTTTGAGATTATGTTCAGGACGAAGAACACGGACATGAGAGGACAAGTACTAAGAGCATGAACTAGCTAATTAATCACTCCTGCTGCTCTCTCTCAGGTAAAATAGCATAGAACATATATAGCTTTGCTGATTCATCATATTGGAGCATGCAAATGAACCTGTCTCCTAATCGTGGGTTGCGCTTCTGATTGCTGCCCCCTAGTACTTCTCTGTGATCGTTCACAATTTTGCTCCAGTCTTTTACTATTAAGCATTCCTCACTATTAGAAATCCTGAATGCACTAAAGTGCATTGTAGGATATCTTGGCCGTAAACTAACAATATTCATGGTACCTTTAGTCTCGATCCAGTCAGGCACAACATTCATCGGGAGTCCCTGTTGAAGAACATCGTATAGTAACATACTTAGCAATGAAGTTTAGCTTAAAAAAATAATGTATGCAAAAGATGCACTGAGGAGAAATAGTAGAAATCTTACCATCTTTCCTAAATATATGTGACCGTAGTTCAGTACGAACACTATTGGTCGCATGTTTTGAGTACTAACATTTCTAAGTGCAGGAAAGAAATTTGTCTTGACAGCATCAAGATCCTCAAGCCATGAAACATAATGACTTGTCTCCTCGCAGTTTAGTTCAGCCCCGGGACAGTGGACAGTCCTGTCTACCAAGCGCCGGACATGTTTGCTTGATTGGAAGTAAGCTGTCAATATAAAGTGAGATCTATTAATTATTCAACTGGTTCAAATAATCTCATATCGAAGACATAAATATGGTTGATAAACTCACATAATGGTAAAACTGGAGGCGTCTGCACATCGACCCAGATGTCTCTATTACCTTCAATATCATCTTCTGGACGAATATCAAAGGTGATAACCATATCAGGCTCAAATGCATAAGCCTTGCATAGTGCTTGTCAAGTTTTGCATTCAAAATAAGTGTATGTGTCTGCATTGTATAATTTGACGTTGAAGGTATAACCATGCTCGGTCTTCAAGTAAACTCTTTTTACCTCCATAGTTTCGTTAGGACTGAAACCTATCTTATCCAAGACAAAAATTCTTGCATGGCAGGGGATACGCTAGTAGAATAGTGAAAAATTAAAATTAAAAGGTGAAGCAAATGAAGCATAAGTCATGCTTAATTATGAAAAAAGACTTGTCGTTGTGACTTACTGTATCCACTTCGAAGTTCTCATCCAGCTTGATGCTGAAGCGTCTATCATCAACTAGAAAATTTCTGCCGCACAGGCCGCGCTGGTCTTCGCAGTATTCGCACATAATGAAATCGTGTTCGTCGTCAGACAACATTCCTATGTTCATAGGTGAAACATTAAACACTTATTAGTTCTATTAATTCAACTAATTCAGTTAATTCAACTAGTTCAACTAATTAATTGAACTAATTCAACTAAGCACTTACGAAGAATATACCTAATTAATTGAACTAATTCAACTAACTAGTTCAACTAATTAATTCAACTAAACTAGTTCTATTAATTTTCTTACTAAAAAAGGTAGCTAGTTCTATATAATAAAATGTTAATTAGATAATGAAATCTCATATAACTAAATTAAATATATATCTAACATATAATTTATATCTAATATCTAACATATATGTTCATATATAGGTGAAACATTAAACACTTACTAGTTTTATTAATTCAACTAAATAAACTAGTTCTATTAATTCAACTAAGCATTTACTAAAAATAAACTAGTTCTATTAATTTCTTACTAAAATAAAGTAGGTAGTTCTATATAGTAATATTTTGATTAGATCATCAAATCTCATATACCTAAATTTTCTTACAAAAAATAAACTTGTTCTATTAATTTTCATACTAAAAATAAACTAGTTATATTAATATAACTAGTTCAAATCTCATATATATACCTAATTAATATCTAGCTATACTAATTCAACTAGTTCAATTTGTTCTAATTCATGTAAAATATATTTGACATTAATATTTAACATCTTTTCCATATAATTCATCTAACATTAACATTTAACATTATTATCTACGAAATTTGTCTAACATTAATCTAAACAACAGAAAATAGAAAATAAGTAAAAACAATGTGTGTGTGTGTGTGTATGTGTGTGTGTGGTGTGTGGTGTGTGTGTGTGTGTGGTGTGTGGTGTGTGTGTGTGTGTATGAGCGGGGGCGGCGGCGTACAGGCGGCGGTGGGCGACGACGGGGACGGGCGTGGCGGGGGCGAGAGGCGGCGGCGCGACGGGCGCGGCGCGCGGGGGCGACGGCGGTGACGGCGACGACGGGTGGCGGGGGCGACGGCGGTGACGACGACGACGGGTGGCGGGGGCGACGGCGGTGACGGCGACGACGGGTGGCGTGGGCGACGGCGGTGACGGCAACGACGGGCGGCGGGGGCGGCGAGGGCGGCGCGCGATGGGCGACGGGCGCGGCGAAGAAGTTGGATCGAGAAGAAGTACTGGTGGTCGATGAAATATATATAGGAGGGGTCTTTAGTACCGGTTGGAGCCACCAACCGGTACTAAAGGCCAATTTTCGCCAGGCCAAGGGGCGGGAAACGACCCCTTTAGTACTGGTTCATGCCACGAACTGGTACTAAAGACCCCCCCTTTAGTACCGGTTGGAGCCACCAACCGGTACTAATGGTTGTGCGCTGCCACCGGCGGTGCACAAATGTTTAGTCCCACCTCCCCGAGCGAAGGGCAGCCGCACTGGTTTATAAACCCAGCCGCGACTGCTCCTTCGAGCTTCTCTATATAGCAGGCTTCTGGGCCTAACTAGGGCGCGCTGGCCTGTAAGTCTGCTGGACCTTCTGGGCCTGCATTTGCACACCCTAGGTCTGGCAGGCCCACTGGGCAGCGCACCAACAATTTTTTTATATAGTTTTATCTTTTCTGCATTATTTATTTTCTTCTATTTATTTTTGAGTAATTTTTATATAGTTTTTTTATTTTCTGCATTATTTATTTTCTTCTATTTATTTTTGAGTAATTTTTTTGTATAGTTTTTTTCTTTTCTGCATTATTTCTTTTTTTCTATTTGCAGTTTGTACACGAAGTGCGTCCAGTTTTTGCCGTGACCCTCTCTAGTCTTTCGCACATGCTATGCGGGTGAAATGATGATACCATGCCAAGTTTCAACATTTTCAGAATTCATTTTGTAGTGATTTTCAATTTCACGGTCATTTAGCTCTCTAAACAATTAGGTAAATGACCGAAAAACAACAAATTATGTCAGAACATGTTGGAAATTGATGACGTCGCTTTGAATAATGCATACTGAACACAAAAGAAGTCCGGAGTTCAAATAAGTTTAAAAAACATTGAAGTGCCCGTGTAATAGATGAGTTCTCGTCCGAAACCCTGATACTCCGAAAGAGTTTGTCCAGTTTGTACACGAAGTGCGTCCAGTTTTTGCCGTGACCCTCTCTACTCTTTCGCACGTGCTATGCGGGTGAAATGATGATACCATGCCAAGTTTCAACATTTTCCGAATTCATTTTGTAGTGATTTTCAATTTCACGGTCATTTAGCTCTCTAAACAATTAGGTAAATGACCGAAAAACAACAAATGATGTCAGAACATGTTGGAAATTGATGACGTCGCTTTGAATGCTGCATACTGAACACAAAAGAAGTCCGGAGTTCAAATAAGTTTAAAAAACATTGAAGTGCCCGTGTAACAGATGAGTTCTCGTCCGAAACCTTGATACTCCGAAAGAGTTTGTCCAGTTTGTACATGAAGTGCGTCCAGTTTTTGTCGTGACCCTCTCTACTCTTTCGCACATGCTATGCGGGTGAAATGATGATACCATGCCAAGTTTCAACATTTTCAGAATTCATTTTGTAGTGATTTTCAATTTCACGGTCATTTAGCTCTCTAAACAATTAGGTAAATGACCGAAAAACAACAAATGATGTCAGAACATGTTGGAAATTGATGACGTCGCTTTGGATGCTGCATACTGAACACAAAAGAAGTCCGGAGTTCAAATAAGTTTAAAAAAATAAAAAAGAGGTCCAATGCTGGTTAATTTGCTTCAAGCCATTCGGAATAGTGTAGACTGCACTACACATAGCTCAGTGCAATCTATGCTATTCCGCAAGGCTTGAAGCTAATCAACATGCAGGTGAGCATTGCAACTCTTCGTCATTGTCTGTGCACTCACGGCTTATAAACCGCTCATACTGCCTCTCTCTTGGCGAGGTGGGACTAAAAATCAGCTTACTAAGAAACTCTAGTACCGGTTCAGGGCATGAACCGGTACTAAAGGTCTTCGTGGGGGCCCCAGCCTGACCATAGCCTGACACAGCCTCATTAGTACCAGTTCGTGGCATGAACCGGTACTAAAGGTTGCCCATGAACCGGTACTAATGATGCCCGCCCGCCTAGCCGTTGGAACCGGAACTAATGGTCGCATTAGTGCCGGCTCAAATTCAAACCGACACTAATGTGCTTCACATTTGACCCTTTTTCTACTAGTGTCTTTTAATCCCACTTTTATCAATTTCACCATCAAGATCTAAATACTCCGAATTTTTAGAACTCCTTCTAGGTAAAGGTGGATCATATTCAGTCCCATCATTATCAAGATTAATATTGCAAAACAAAGATTTAATAGGGGACACATCAATAACTTTTAGATCTTCATCTTGATTTTCATTGGAATCCATTTTAGCGGCCATCTTATTGACTAAGGTAGCTTGCATATCCGAAATTTCAGGAGTTAATTTTTCAAGATGAGCAATTTGGGGTCTTATACCATCAAATTCTTTAGACATATCATCGAGCTCTTTATTCATATAATTCATGAAACTTTTTTATTCCTTAAGCTCATTTCTAAAGAAATTATTATGCTCAAATTGCAAAACCATAAACTTCCTGACGTTGTTTTCGATCTCCTCTAACCTTTTAAGGTGAAGATCACCAAATCTAGCTAGAGCCATCATGACAAACAAGCAATCCAACACTCGAGCAAACAAAAAGCAAATGGGCAAAAAGAGGCAAATAGAGAAAGAGAGGGAGGATAGAGAGAGAGAGGGCGAATAAAACGGCAAGGGTGAAGTGGGGGAGAGGAAAACGACAGGCAAATGGCAAATAATGTAATGCAGGAGATAGGGATTGTGATGGGTACTTGGTATGTTGAATTTTGCGCAGACTCCCTGGCAACGGCACCAGAAATGGCTCGTTGTCGGGAGTCAGATCTTGACTTGCGCGAACCTCCCCGGCAACGGCGCTAGAAATTCTTCTTGCTACCTCTTGAGCACTGCGTTGGATTTCCCCAAAGAGGAGAGGATGATGCAGCAAAGTAGCGTAAGTATTTCCCTCGGTTTTTGAGAACCAAGGTATCAATCCAGTAGGAGGCTACGTGCGAGTCCCTCGTACCTACACAAAAATAATAGCTCAACGCAACCAACGCGCTTAGGGGTTGTGAATCACTTCACGGGCACTTACGAAAGTGAGATCTGATAGAGATGATAAATAATATTCTTGGTATTTTTGGTATTTTTCGTATAGAGATGCAAAGTAAAAAGTAAAAGGCAAAGTAAAAGCAAAGCAATAATAAAGTGATGGAGATTGATATGATGAGAAAGAGACCCAGGGGGCATAGGTTTCACTAGTGGCTTCTCTCAAGAGCATAAGTATTCTATGGTGGGTGAACAAATTACTGTTGAGCAATTGACAGAATTGAGCATAGTTATGAGAATATCTAGGTATGATCATGTATATAGGCATCACGTTCGAGACAAGTAGACCGACTCCTGCCTGCATCTACTACTATTACTCCACTCATCGACCGCTATCCAGCATGCATCTAGAGTATTAAGTTAAAAATAGAGTAACGCCTTAAGCAAGATGACATGATGTAGAGGGATAGTTTCATGCAATATGATAAAAAAAACCCATCTTGTTATCCTCGATGGCAACCATACAATACGTGCCTTGCTGCCCCTTCTGTCACTGGGAAAGGACACCGCAAGATCGAACCCAAAGCTAAGCACTTCTCCCATGGCAAGAAAAACCAATCTAGTAGGCCAAACTAAACTGATAATTTGAAGAGACTTGCAAAGATAACCAATCATACATTAAAGAATTCAGAGAAGATTCAAATATTATTCATAGATAGACTTGATCATAAACCCACAATTCATCGGTCTCAACAAACACACCACAAAAAGAAGATTACATCGAATAGATCTCCACGAGAGAGGGGAAGAACATTGTATTGAGATCCAAAAAGAGAGAAGAAGCCATCTAGCTACTAACTATGGACCCATAGGTCTGAAGTAAACTACTCACACTTCATCGGAGGGGCTTGGATGATGATGTAGAAGCCCTTTGTGATCGATTCCCCTTCCGGCGGAGCTCCGGAACAGGCCCCAAGATGGGATCTCGTGGATACAGAAAGTTGCGGCGGTGGAATTAGGTTTTTGGCTCCGTCCCCGATCGTTTGGGGGTACGTAGGTATATATAGGAGGAAGGAGTACGTCGGTGGAGCTTCGAGGGGGCCACGAGGCAGGGGGCGTGCCATAGGGGGGCGCCCTCCACCCTCGTGACTGCCTCGTGGCTTTCTTGACGGAGGCTCCAAGTCTCGTGGGTCTTATCTGACGAGAAAATCACGTTCCCGAAGGTTTCATTCCATTTGGACTCCGTTTGATATTATGTTTCTCCGAAACACTGAAATAGGCAAAAAAACAGCAATTCTAGGCTGGGCCTCTGGTTAATAGGTTAGTCCCAAAAATAATATAAAAGTGGAAAATAAAGCCCAATATGGTCCGAAACAGTAGATAATATAGCATGGAGAAATCAAAAATTATAGATACGTTGGAGACGTATCAATCTTGAGGGCGAGCCCGCAGGAAGAGGGTTCATGCGAAGGTGATGTGGTATGCTCCTATAATACCACGGTTGAAACGACTGTTCAGAAACGAAGAGCATGCCAAGTTGATGCGATGGCACAGTGAGGACCGTAAGAAAGACGGCAAGTTGAGAGCACCCGCTGACGGGTCGCAGTGGAGAAAAATCAAGAGAAAGTACCGGGCTCAGTTTGCAGGTGACCCAAGGAACGTATGGTTTGGTTTAAGCGCGGATGGAATTAATTCTTTCGGGGAACAGAGCAGCAATCATAGCACCTGGCCCGTGACTCTATGTATGTATGACCTTCCTCCTTGGATGTGCATGAAGCGGAAGTTCATTATGATGCCAATTCTCGTCCAAGGCCCTAAGCAACCCGGCAACGACATTGATGTGTACCTAAGGCCATTAGTTGAAGAACTTTTACAGCTGTGGAATGGAAACGGTGTACGTGCGTGGGATGAGCACAAAAAGGTGGAATTTCACCTGCATGCATTGTGATACGTCTCCAACGTATCTATAATTTTTGATTGCTCCATGCTATATTATCTTCTGTTTTCGACATTATTGGGCTTTATTATTCACTTTTATATTATTTTTGGGACTAACCTATTAACCGGAGGCCCAACCCAGAATTGTTGTTTTTGCCTATTTCAGAGTTTCGCAGAAAAAGAATATCAAACAGAGTCCAAACGGAATGAAACCTTCGGGGACGTGATTTTCCGAACGAACATGATCCATGAGAATTGCACCCTACGTCAAGCAACCAACAGGGAAGCCACGAGGTAGGGGGCGCGCCTACCCCCTCCCCCCTGGCGCGCCCTCCACCCTCATGGCCCCCCTGTTGCTCCACCGACGTACTCCTTCCTCCTATATATACCTGCGTACCCCCAAACGTTCAGAGACGGAGCCAAAACCCTAATTCCACCGCCGTAACTTTCTGTATCCATGAGATCCCATCTTGGGGCCTGTTCCGGAGCTCCGCCGGAGGGGGAATCGATCACGGAGGGCTTCTACATCAACACCATAGCCCCTCCGATGATGTGTGAGTAGTTTACCTCAGACCTTCGGGTCCATAGTTATTAGCTAGATGGCTTCTTCTCTCTTTTTGGATCTCAATACAATGTTCTCCCCCTCTCTCGTGGAGATCTATTCGATGTAATCTTCTTTTGCGGTGTGTTTGTTGAGACCGATGAATTGTGGGTTTATGATCAAGTTTATCTATGAACAATATTTGGATCTTCTGAATTCTTTTATGTATGATTGGTTATCTTTGCAAGTCTCTTCGAATTATCAGTTTGGTTTGGCCTACTAGATTGATCTTTCTTGCAATGGGAGAAGTGCTTAGCTTCGGTTCAACCTTGCGGTGTCCTTTCCCAGTGACAGTAGGGGCAGCAAGGCACGTATTGTATTATTGCCATCGAGGATAACAAGATGGGTTTTTTATCATATTGCATTAATTTATCCCTCTACATCATGTCATCTTGCTTAAAGTGTTACTCTGTTCTTATGAACTTAATACTCTAGATGCATGTTGGATAGCGGTCGATGTGTGGAGTAATAGTAGTAGATGCAGGTAGGAGTCGGTCTACTTGTCTCGGACGTGATGCCTATATACATGATCATACCTAGATATTCTCATAACTATGCTCAATTCTGTCAATTGCTCAACAGTAATTTGTTCACCCACCATAGAATACTTATGCTCTTGAGAGAAGCCACTAGTGAAACCTATGGCCCCCGGGTCTATCTTCCATCATATTAATCTTCCAACACTTAGTTATTTTCATTACCTTTTATTTTACTTTGCATATTTATCATAAAAATACCAAAAATATTAGCTTATCATATCTATCATATCTCACTCTCGTAAGTGACCGTGTAGGGATTACAACCCCTTATCGCGTTGGTTGCGAGGATTTATTTGTTTTGTGTAGGTGCGAGGGACTCGCGCGTAGCCTCCTACTGGATTGATACCTTGGTTCTCAAAAACTGAGGGAAATACTTATGCTACTTTGCTGCATCACCCTTTCCTCTTCAAGGGAAAACCAATGCAGTGCTCAAGAGGTAGCACGTTGCTGTTTGTAACCATCAATGATTGGCCCTCTCTCAGTAACCTTTTAGGACAGACAAACAAGGGATACCACGCATACACGCACTATTTAGCTGACACCGAAAGTATATAACTGGTGAGATGCAGGAAGAATGTGTACCTGGGCCATCGTCGATTTCTCCAGACCAACCATCAATGTCGAGAGAAAGGCAAGCATTTCAAAGGCGAGGCAGATCACCGAAAGAAGCCCGCCATGCGTACCGGTGACCACATACTTGATATGGTCTATGATTTACACGTAATATTTGGAAAGGGTCCCGGCGGACTAGCTGTTCCGAATGACGCTGAGGGACGCGCACCCATGTGGAAGAAGAAATCTATATTTTGGGACCTACCCTGCTGGAAAGAGCTAGAGGTACACTCTTCAATCGACGTGATGCACGTGACGAAGAACCTTTGCGTGAACCTGTTAGGCTTCTTGGGTGTGTATGGGAAGACAAAAGATACACCTGAGGCACGGGAGGACCTGCAACATTTGCAAGAAAAAGACGGCATGCCTCCAAAGTAGTATGAAGGTCCTGCCAGCCACGCTCTTACCAAAGAAGAGAAGGAAATCTTTTTTGAATGCCTGCTCAGTATGAAGGTCCCGACTAGCTTCTCGTCGAATATAAAGGGAATAATAAATATTCCAGAGAAGAAGTTCTAGAACCTAAAGTCTCATGACTGCCACGTGATTATGACGCAACTGCTTCCGGTTGCATTGAGGGGGCTTCTACCGGAAAACGTCCGATTAGCCATTGTGAAGCTATGTGCATTCCTCAATGCAATCTCTTAGAAGGTGATCAATCCAAATATCATACCAAGGCTAAGGAGTGATGTGGCACAATGTCTTGTCAGTTTCGAGCTGGTGTTCCCACCATCCTTCTTCAATATCATGACGCACGTCCTAGTTCATCTAGTCGACGAGATTGTCATTCTGGGCCCCGTATTTCTACACAATATGTTCCCCTTTCAGAGGTTCATGGGAGTCCTAAATAAATATGTCCGTAACCGTGCTAGGCAGAAGGAAGCATCTCCATGGGCCATTAAACAGAGGATGTCATTGGGTTTTGTGTTGACTTCATTCCTGGCCTTAAGAAGATAGGTCTCCCTAAATCGTGGTATGATGGGAGACTGACTGGAAAAGGCACGCTCGGAGCGGGCTCAATAATATGCAGGGACGGGCATTCTTGGTCTCAAGCACACTACATAGATATACATAACTCTACCTTGGTGACCCTGTATGGCGATGAACACAAGAACAGTCTGTGCTCCAAACACCCGGAGCAGTGTGATGACTTGATTACATGTGAACACATCGTGACTTTCAACAGTTGGTTGGAAACACATCTCAGAGGTGGCAACACTGTTTATGATGAGATGTACTCGTTGTCTAGGGGACCATCTTCGACTGTATTGACTTACAAAGGATATGAGATAAATGGGAATACATTTTACACGATCGCCCAAGATCAAAAGAGCACCAACCAAAATAGCAGTGTCCGCTTTGATGCAGCAACCGAGAGGGGAAAGGACACATATTATGGTTACATAGTGGACATATGGGAACTTGACTACTGACATGATTTTAAGGTCCCTTTGTTTAAGTGCAAATGGGTCAATCTGTCAGGAGGCGGGGTACAGGTAGACCCACAGTACGGAATGACAACAGTGGATCTGAACAATCTTGGGTACACTAACGAACCGTTCGTCCTAGCCAATGATGTGGCACAAGTTATCTATGTGAAGGACATGTCTACCAAACTGAGAAAAATAAAAGATAACTAAGTGAATACATCATACGATGAGCCAAAGCGCCACATAGTTCTTTCAGGAAAAAGGGACATCGTGGGAATGGAGGGCAAGACAGACATGTCTGAAGATTATGAAAAGTTTCATGAAATTCCTCCCTTCAAAGTCAAGGTTGACCCAAGCATCCTGATAAACGATGAAGATTATCCATGGTTATGGCGCAATAAGCAAAGCACACAAGCGAAAAAAGTGAAGACTTTCTCTCCACAACTATTATGATGATACCATGCCAACTTTCAACCTTTTCGTAGTTCATTTGAAATGCCTGTTGTAACAGACGAGTTTCCGTATGAAATCCTGATACTTCGAAACAGATTGTCCGTTTTGTACACAAAGTGCATCTAGTTTTTGCCGTAACCCTCTCTACTTTCTTGCGCATGCTATGTGGGTGAAATGATGATACCATGCCAACTTTCAACCTTTTCAGAGTTCATTTGTAGTGCTTTTCAATTTCAGGGTCTTATAACTCAAAATAATCAGTAAATGCATGGAAAATAACAAATGAAGTCAGAAAGGGTTGAAAATTGATGATGTGGCTTTGAATGGTGCATTTTGAACACAGAAAAACTATGGAGTTCAAATAAGTTCTAAAAACTGAAATCCCTTTGTAGCAGACGAGTTTCCGTATGAAACCCTGATACTTTGAAAGAGATTGTCCATTTTGTACACGAAGTGCATCCAGTTTTTTCCGTAACCCTCTCTACTTTCTTGCACATTCTATGTGGGTGATATGATGATACCATGCCAACTTTCAACCTTTTCAGAGCTTATTTGTAGTGCATTTCAGGGTCTTATAGCTCAAAATAATGAGTAAAATAACAAATATCACAAAATAAAATAAATAAGTAATTAGAAACAGAATAAAATAAAATTTAATAAAATATATAAGTAGAAACAAAATAAAATAAACTTCAATAACATAAATAAAATTTATGAAACTAAAATTATCAACGTATTTTCTGTTCAAAACAGTATAAGCAACCTCTAGTATTATTGAAACTAAAATTATATAAAATTGATGCAACTAAAATTATCAAAGTTTTTTCTGTTCAAAATCATTAAAAGCAAAAAAGAATTTTCATAAAGAACCTTTTTTGCTAGAAACTTTAATAGCAAAAATAATTATAGTAAAATAAAATAAATAAGTAATTAGAAACAAAATAAAATAAAATAAATAAGTATTTTATTGTAAGTAGAAACAAAATAAAATAAATAAAGAAAAAAAGAAAAGAAATAAACTGGGAAAAAAATAAAAAAATGCCACCTACTGGGCCACCACGGCCTGAATACGACTAGAAACCCATCCATGGGCCAGGATTCAGGCCCGCAGAAGGCCCAGCAGGCCCATAGGCATAGCAGTGCGAGATTAGGCCTAGAGGCCTGCAATTCAGAGGAGTTCAATGGAGATGGCGGGACAGGGCTTATAAATAGGTCCTGTCGCTCCTCGGCTAGCAAGGTGGGACTAAACATCCCACTGCACCGTGACTTTGGCAGGCGCAGGCCTTTGGTCCCGGTTGGTAGTACCAACCGGTACTAAAAGGGGGCATTGGTCCCGGTTGGTGCCACGAACCGGTACCAAAGCCCCCCTTCAGTCCCGGTTGGTGCCACCTACCGGGACCAAAGGCCTCTGCTTCCCGCCTTGGGCTGCTGAAAAGAGGCCTTTGGTCCCGGTTGGTGGCATCAACCGGGACTAAAGGGGGCTTTGGTCCCGGTTGTTGCCACGAACCGGGACTAAAGCCTTTCCTATATAAGCCAGCACTTAGCATTTTTTTAGATTTCTTCGCCAGTTGCCGCCCGACGACGCCGACCTCCTCGACGCCACCAGGCTGCCCCGCCACCGTCGTCGTCTGTGCCCCCGAGCCCACGCCGATGCCGTCCGCCGCCCCCGAGCCCATGCCGTCGCCCTCCGCCGCCCCCGAGCGCGCCCGGCCGCGCCCCTGCGCCACGACCCGCCCCCACCGTCCCATTCGTCACCGGCCACGCCCTGTCCCGGCCCGCGCCACCCACCGTGGCCGTCGCCGATGCCCTCACCGCCCCCGCCCTCGCCGCCCCCGCCGTCGCCCTCATCGGCCGCCCCCGATGTGAGCCGCCGCCGCCAGGCTCTGATTTTCAGTGCTTTTTTTCATATAATGTGTATTATTTTTTTGTTCATTGCATTTTTTTCATATATATAATGTATATATGTATGTGGTAGCTATATGATGAATGGATGTGGCTATGTATGTATGAATATAATGTTCATAGTATTTTTTTGTTTATATATGTTTTTTTCATATATATATATATATTAATTTTTTATTTAGATTGTTAGTAGATATCGATTTTAGGTTAGTGCATTTTAGGTTAGTGTAGAGGAAAAAGTAAAATAAGGAAAAGGAAGAAAAGATGAAGAAGGAAAGAAGGAAGAAGAAGAAGAAAAAGAAGCTGCAGGAGAGGAAGAAGGAGAAGAACAAGGAGAAGAAGAGGAAAAAAGAGGAGAAGATGAACGGAATAGAGGAGAAGAAGAAAAAATAGAATATTTTCTATTTTTTCTTCTTCTCCTCTATTCCTTTCTTCTTCTTCTCTTTTTTTGTTCTTTTTTTCTTCGATCTTCTCCTCTATTAATCATTTCTTCTTCTACTCTTGTTTTTCTTCTTCCGGACACAGCGGAGGTGGTTAATTAGTAGTTTAACTAGTTAAACTAGTTTATATATAGTAAATGCTTAATTACTAGTTGAACTAGTTGATTTAATAAAACTACTTTATTTATAGTAAGTGCTTAATTAATTAGTAGTTGAACTAGTTGATTTAATAAAACTACTTTATTTTACTATATATAGAAGTAGTTTATTTTTAGTAAGTACTACTTTATTCTATTTATAGTAAGTGCTTAGTAGTTGAACTACTTGATTTAATAAAACTAGTTTATTTTACTATAGAAGTAGTTTATTTTTAGCAAGAAAATTAATAGAAATAGTTTATTTTTTAGTTAAAGCAATTATTCCCGCATCGATGTCGACGATGCCTATCCCGCATCCTCGTCGTCGACTCGGCGGAGGAGGTCGGCTTGATCAGAGGGGCCATGTCCGGGACTGGGCTCCGCCGGGATGGTTTTGGGATGTGCTACCTTCCGGGGGGCGTAGATTGGTGAGGAGCCAGCCCATCGTTGACCCGATCCTTGTTTGGTGGCGGTCGCGTGGGCCAGTGATGATGCCGAGGCTTCCGGACACCGCGGAGTTGGTACGTCACCGTGTCAGCGAGGAGGACGAGCACGTCCTTCGCTAGATGGTTGCATTGGAGGGCAGGTTCGACAATACCTGGCAGGTTCTTCAGGGATCTCACTGGAGCGATCCTGTGATGGTTCCTTCTCTTTGGGTGTCCACCGCCCGTGCCGATACCCGTCGGGTGCTACGGTTCTAGCTGTACTAGCGATGTTATATGTATGATAGTATTTGAGGTGTATTAGTGATAATATTCGACGATGTACGGACGCAAGAGATGATGTAGTTTTGCTTATAATTGAATGCATCCAAATTTGAATACTACTTTATTTTGCGATTTGATTTTGCTTATTGAATGCTCAAATTGGAAAACAACTCCTACTTTGAATGCTAAAATTGGAGAGCACAATGCAAGGCGTATGCATATGATTAGTTGATAGCTTATAGGGTTTTTGTTTTCGCAGAAATCTAGGAGCCCCCCTCCATCATCCCCGCCGTTGTCCCCGTCACCGACCCCCTCCGACCTCGAGGTGAGACCAGCCAAATACTTTTTAGAAAGATAATTAAACGATATTTTGGGTTGACTTTAAGTCTATCGAGTCTCCACCATATATGAGAGGACGAAGAACCCCGACTGTTGTCGTGGGGGTCGTTTCTGTTGGGGAACGTAGCAGAAATTCAAAATTTTCTACGCATCACCAAGATCAATCTATGGAGTAATCTAGCAACGAGGGGAAGGAGAGTGCATCTACATACCCTTGTAGATCGCTAAGCGGAAGCGTTCAAGTGAACGGGGTTGATGGAGTCATACTCGTCGTGATCCAAATCACCGATGATCCTAGTGCCGAATGGACGGCACCTCCGCGTTCAACACACGTACAGCTCGGTGACGTCTCCTACGCCTTGATCCAGCAAGGGGAGAAGGAGAGGTTGGGGAAGACTCCATCCAGCAGTAGCACGACGGCATGGTGGTGAAGGAGGAGCGTGGTAATCCTGTAGGGCTTCGCCAAGCACCGTAGGAGAAGAGGAGAACTTGGGAGAGGGGGAGGGCTGCGCCAGAACTTGGGTGCGGCTGCCCTCCCAACCCCCACATATATATAGGGGCAAGGGAGAGGGGGGCCGGCCCCCTCAGATCCAATCTGAGGAGGGGGCGGCGGCCAAGGGGGGTTGCCTTGCCCCCCAAGGCAAGGGGGGCGCCCCCCCCTTTAGGGTTCCCCCAAACCCTAGGCGCATGGGCCCTAGGGGGGGAGGCACCCAGCACACTAAGGGGCTGGTCCCTCTCCACATACAGCCCATAGGGCCCTCCGGGGCAGGTGGACCCTCCCGGTGGACCCCCGGAACCCCTCCGGTGGTCCCGGTACAATACCGGTAACCCCCGAATTATTCCGGTGACCGTATGATGACTTCACATATATAAATCTTTACCTCCGGACCATTCCGGAACTCCTCGTGACGTCCGGGATCTCATCCGGGACTCCGAACAACATTCGGTAACCACCTACATCTATTCCCTATAACCCTAGCGTCATCGAACCTTAAGTGTGTAGACCCTACGGGCTCGGGAGTCATGCAGACATGGCCGAGACAACTCTCTGGTCAATAACCAACAGCGGGATCTGGATACCCATGTTGGATCCCACATGCTCCACGATGATCTCATCGGATGAACCACGATGTCAAGGATTCAATCAATCCCGTATACAATTCCCCTTTGTCCATCGGTACGATACTTGCCCGACATTCGATCGTCGGTATCCCGATACCTTGTTCAATCTCGTTACAGGCAATTATCTTTACTTGTTTTGTAACACATCATCCCGTGATCAACTCCTTGATCACATTGTGCACATTATGATGATGTCCTATCGAGTGGGCCCAGAGATACCTCTCCGTTTACACGGAGTGACAAATCCCAGTCTCGATTCGTGCCAACCCAACAGACACTTTTGGAGATACCTGTAGTGTACCTTTATAGCCACCCAGTTACGTTGTGACGTTTGGCACACCCAAAGCACTCCTACGATATCCGGGAGTTGCACAATCTCATGGTCTAAGGAAATAATACTTGACATTAGAAAAGCTTTAGCATACGAACTACACGATCTTTGTGCTAGGCTTAGGATTGGGTCTTGTCCATCACATCATTCTCCTAATGATGTGATCCCGTTATCAATGACATCCAATGTCCATGGTCAGGAAACTGAAACCATCTATTGATCAACGAGCTAGTCAACTAGAGGCTTACTAGGGACATGGTGTTGTCTATGTATCCACACATGTATCTGAGTTTCCTATCAATACAATTCTAGCATGGATAATAAACGATTATCATGAACAAGGAAATATAATAATAACCAATTTATTATTGCCTCTAGGGCATATTCCCAACAGTTTCTCCTTCTTCTCCGGGTTCTAGACCTTTGTTATGCACTAGGGGAAGAAAGAGTAACGACCATCACCGACGGTCGCAAATGTCAGAGAGGAATCAGTGAGGGAGAGTTCCACCATATATATGAGAGGACGAAGAATCCCGACTGTTGTCGTGGGGGTCGCTTCTCCTTCGTTCTCGTGTGCTAGACATTTTGGTGTAATGCACTCGGGGACAAAGTGAGGAGCGACCATCACCGAAAGTCGAATATATACACCACGTGAGCTGAGAGTTTTCAAGAAAAGACTCGACAGACAGATAGTCAACCTGTGATGAATAATAATGATCTAACTTAGTTTTTGTAGTACATATATTTACTTGTACAAGTTTAATCTTTGAATTATGAACGTAGGAAATGTCGTCATAGGACAACGAAAGTCTCCCAGGGGAGTGCAGCTGGTGCCACGACGATCGAGGTCTGTGCGATAGGCCTCACCTGGACGATGACCGGCGCTTTAGCATTAAGCTCGAGGAGACCTTCGATGTTGAAACGGTACGCAACGACGACAAGTGTTTTTCGTAATTAAGCATGACTACAACAATTTCAACGTATAATTTTCATCTTTTACAATTTGAGTAGCTTATCCCATGCCATGCAAGGCGCTATGTCTTGGAGAGGATGGGTTTTGAAGACCATGAAAGGTTCGAAACAAAGAAAATTCACCTAAGAACTCATCATGATGTGGATTTTGAAGTAAAGTTGTACAATTCTGAGAGCGTAACCCATTTTGGTTGTAAAAAATGGGAAGCACTTTGCAAGATGTATGGTTTTGATGAGGGTATGCTTGTCACCATGGATCTTGGTGATCCTGAAATCGAGCAAGACAATATGGACATTTGGGTCCTTGTTGATACGCCTCCAATTCTACCGCTATGTGTGTTTCTCAAACATAGTTATTAGCTAATTTATATTGTTTATTTCAAAATAGTTGGCAGCTTATTTCCATTGACAGCTTATTTTCATTCTTCAAAGAATGTGCGGGAGATGGTAGACAAAACCCACTGCACCGACGGCTCCAAATTAACTTACAAGGAGAAAAATCATCTAGTTGGATTTTGTACTGACATTGAGAATTACAATATCAACAATCAAACTCCTCAACATTATGGTCAATACATGTCACTAGTGCATGTGTCGAACTACGGTAACTACCATGGAGATACCCTGGTAAGATTTTTTACTATTACGACATCCATGCATCTTTTGCATAATTCTAAAACTAGTACATCATTGCTAACTATGAAGTTATTACTATGTTTTTAAACAGATAATCCCAGAGAATTGTGTGCCTCATTTGATGTATCAGAAAGGTAGCCTTAATGTTTTGAACATACAGCCAAGTCATCCTACGAATCTCAACTGTCCATACCAGATTTCTAAAAGGAATGGAGACATGCAAATCAATGGATGGAAAAAATGTATAGACAGTCGTAAGGAGGTTCTTGGAAGCAAAAGGAAGCGAAGCGCAAGAATTGGACACAGTATGATCTCCATTCTCCATAATGGAGAGTCAGGGTCTATATTGTTTATGCTATTTTACCTTAAAGAGGGTATTTAGGTCCTACCTAATACTGATGATCATGTGCTAAGAACAATTAAGTAGGGTTGGTTCGATGACTATGAGGATGATGATCGTATGACTTGTTATTAATAATGAGTAGAAGTTGTATGATGATGATTAGTAGACTTTTTATTATATATGATGATGCATGATGCAAGCATGAAGAGTTATTATATATCAGCGGGTGAAATGAACATGGATTGGATTGAAGTGAAGGCAACATGCGTGTGGTGCATGTGGAAAGTAGTACAATCCAAACTTGGTCAAGTTAGAATTAGTATTACTTTCGACATGCACCACATGTTGCCTCACTTCAATCTAAGTCATGATTAGGCATCGCAGTAGCAGTAGCACGGAGATAAGAGAGGACACGGCTCTATTAATTAGCTACCTATACCAACCTAAATTAATCCCCAAAACCCCAAAACCACCATCCTTTCAAAAAAACCAGCCCCTGAAATGCTGACGCGTGGAAGCTTATTGGTCCCAGTTGGTGCTACCAACCGGGACCAAAGGCCCTCGTGCCTGGGCTCGCCGGAGCAACCACGTGGAGGCCCATCTGTCCCGGTTAGTATAAGAACCGGGACTAAAGGCCTAGGGCATTAGTAACAACCCTTTAGTCCCGGTTCCCCAACCAGGACAGATGGGCCTTATGAACCGGGACAAATGGCCTTTTTTTCTACTAGTGTCTCGGGTTGGCTAGCATCCACATCTTGTGGTTGTGACCCAGATAAAACAATCTCATTAGCCACTTCACTGCGTTGGCCGGGTTCATATCCCCTGTGGAGTTGTACGGTATTCTCCTCCTTCGGCACAGGTTGCACAAGTGCATATGGGTGGATTCTTCAGTCTCGGCAGCGTCTTAACAGGGACAACCAATGTTGGCTCCTATCTATCGGCATCAACTCCCACTTGACATTTTTACAGGATTTGGTTCATAATGCATGAATACTGACGGAACATACTTCAGGATCCAGCCCGAAACTAGTTGTCAACCAGTACTTCAACCGTCTAATGTCTAGTCTGTCCGGGTCTGCTAGCGTCATGGCGCCATTTTTAAACTCGCTAAGATCAACCCCCAACTCATTATATCGAACATTACCATCGCCGTAGTAAACATTCATATTTACCGATTCAGACATTTTCACCTGTCAGACATTGTCATCTTCTCATTAATCACAACGAGCACTAATATTACCTGCTACATGAATTATGCACTGTCGCTTAGAGCAACTCCAACGGGGCGACCCATTTCAGCCGCTACGTCCATTTGAATTGGCACGGACACAAAAGTCGGCCCAACGCGTCGACCCAAACGGATGCGCGTCCGCTTGGCGTCTTCTTGCCGACCCATTCCTAGCCCATTTTTGAGCCGGATTTGCGTCGGCGCGGACACGAGACAGACGCGCGCACGCGCCTTCTCCTCCACATGAACCCGCTGGTCGGTGACAACCTTCACCATTTCCCTACATTCCCACACAACCCCCCTGCTATGGACAACGACCTTGATGCTGCCGCCGACCTCGCCTCGTCCGGCATGACGACCGCCCCCTCCGGCTAAGGCAAGCCTCGCGCCCCCCGTAAGACACCCGCCATGCCCAAGCCGAAGAAGACGCTGACGCCCAAACACGTCACAAAGGGAGTCGGCCAAGAGGAAGGGCCGGAGGCACGCGGCGGACGAGAGGGATGAAGCCATCACAGCGGCCGCCTTCGCCACTGCCGCGCGGCAGGAGGTCACCAACGCCCGCATCGCAGTGGCAACGAGGGAGGCGCTCTATATGCTAGGGTTAAACCCTAGCCAGCACGGCCTCGTCAATGCCGCCGTGGCCGCGGCCAACACCGGCTCATCTGTGTTCCTTCGGATGGTGTTGCCCGACTCGTCCTGCGCGTGGGCTTGCACCCGGATGCCCGGCTTCCACGTCTACCCGCAGGCCTCCCGCCTCTCTGGGGAGTGCTCCCCGAGGTGAGCGTGGTGGCGCCTTCCACGCCCATGCCCATCGACCTCAATGCCACTCTAGTGGTCAGTGGCTCATCATCCGGAGGCGCGAGGAAATGAGCACCGAAGATGCCAGACGGCGTGCTGCCGGGCATACGCAACCTATTTGATGGAATGTCGGCCTCCGGCGATGACGACTACATGCAAAACATGATCTTCGAGGGTGGTGCGTCAGCCGCTGGCTACGATCCCGACGAGACACAAAGCCAGGACGGCCGAGGGGCGTTCACACCGTCCACCTTTGATCAGGATCAGGCGGCCTTCATGTGTAATCAGGTCGGCCTGGACTTGGACGGCTTCCCACTCAACCACGAGTTTTCGAAGGACTATAGGCAAAAGAAAGAGGACGAGTGTGACATCGAAGGGGAGCCTTTGTTCGAGGACGAGCTCACCAACCAAGCCACCGAGGCGAAGCCGAAGCGCAAGAGCAAGCGGACCAAGGCATACACGGCAGCCGAGGACAAGCTTCTTTGTGAGTGTTGGAGATACATTGGGCAAGACCCCAAGATGGGCACCGACCAAAAGCATTCAACCTTTTGGATTCGTGTCCACCGTGAGATCCATGAGCACAAGAAATTTCCGTCGTACCAAATAGTAAGCACGCGCGGGTGGGTGTCCATTTCGAAGCGATGGAGGGTGATCCAATAAGAGTGCAATAAGTTTTGTGCCACTCTTGAGAGCGTCAAGGCCCGCCCCATGAGCGGCATCGCATGCAAGACATGGTATTCTAGCAAGCCGCCCTCTTTTGTGTCATCAAGTTTATGCTTGCATGTTCATTTGCATACCATTTGCCAATATGCTTGCCTGAAATACATTTGTAGGCATTTCAAACTTTGGAGGCATTCAAGGTCCAACACAATGGCAAGTGCTTCAACCTCTCACATTGCTTTAGGGTCATCAAAGACGAGGAGAAGTTCAAGGCGCAATATGCCGCCCTCAAGTTGCGTGGGGGGAAACAAGTCATGGAGGAGGTTGGGGACGGCGAGAAGGCACGGCCGCGTGGGAAGACCAACTCCAAAAAGGAGGACAAGCGGGATGCGGCGTCGAACGCCTTGATCGCAAGCATGGAGGGCATGATGAGTAAGAAGGACTCAAGGAAGGAGGAGCGCAAGCGATACAAAGGAGAGCAAATGAACACCTTCATGAAGATCCAAAGGATGAGGCTTGAGATGGACTTGGAGAAGCAAGCCAAGATGCATGAGATGAAGGCAGAGAAGCAAGCCAAGATGCATGAGATGAAGGCAGAGAAGCAAGCCAAGATTCTAGAGATCGAGGCCACCAACGCCAAGACCAAGGCGAAAGAAGTGGCTCTCGCGAGCATGATGACCGGGGTGGAGATCATGAAGGTGGATCTCAACACCGTGTCGCGAAGGAAGAGGCTGTGGTTCGAGAAGATGTAGGCCAACATGCTCAAGTTCGACGACGAGCGATCTATGGCGGCCAGCGCCATCCTTTTTTTATGCTGGTAGGTGTGCTGGCATGACCACAAGGCCGCGATGGCGTGGTCGAACTCAAGTTCCATTCATTCTTTGTGTGCTAGCATGTGTGTCGGCAGCTGGCGAATGCGCCAGCATGAACTGTGTGGTGATATTTTGAACCCGGCATTGTATGCCGGCGCTGGCATGGTGCTGGCATGATTTATGACCGCGGACCTTGTTTAAAAATTGAGTGTGGATATGAGATGGGTCAGTGTGTTAGGTATACTACCAACCCTAATCTAAAACAGCATGAACGCAAGGGCGAATAGTCGTCCTAAATGGACAAAAAACATATAAAAACGCCGTATATTTGGGTCTGCCCGTTAGAATTGCTCTTAAGCCTTTCTGTAGGCCCCAGCAGTGCCTAGTGCTAGTGCAATCGACGGGATGACGGCCGTGATTTCCTGCCCGAGCCAACAATGTCTAGCACCAGGCTGTGCATGTACTCGTAAGCATACACATATGTACATCTTGGTCCGACGGAAATCTATTGGTAAGGCTGCAAACCCATGTGTAAAAGCATGTTTTTGTAGGTTATTTTCAGAACTACGGCATGAATTCGTACGGGGTTGTTACTCATTTTTGTAGGCTCTGATAAGGTATTTAGCTACTGAGTGCAACCGATGAGAGATGATGGTATGGACTATCTTCAACCGGTTTAAATGACGGTCGCATAATAGGATAGGTTCTTAATGTAGTCTCATCCAGCCGGTTGTGGCTTTGATTTATTTGCTTAGCCTTTTTTATTTGTGCTCCCTTTGTGAGCTGTTCTTCAGATTACTGACTTTGTATTTTGCTGAACTTTGTTTAATAATATGGCCGCATGCATCTTTCAAATGGAGAGGCCGAGGATGACCTCTTCTAAAAAAAATGTATAAACGCATGTACAATTTCTGATAGTCCGATGACATTTATGATGAACTAGCCATATACTATGTTCAACATCGAGATGCAGTATGTAGTATGTAGTTTATGTTGCATGACATTGTATGGATTTAAGAATTTGTGGACGAGGTACCCAGTTGTGCACGTAGACATCTGAGGTATGACTGATCATTGTCCACGGATACGCTCGGACGCGTCCATGAGCATTTAGGACCGAATTAGATAAGTCTGACTGTTGATGCTTTTACACATAGGTTTGAAGATTTTTGTCGGAACAAGACGTACATATACAGGTATATGTATACATACGAGTACATCTGTACATGCACAGCATGGTGCTAGACGTTGGTTGGCTGGGACAGGAAAGCACGGCCATCTAACTCATCGATTGCACTAGCACTAGGCATTGCTTCTTCTTCTTATTCTTCTTTTTTTTTTGCGGGGTAGCACTAGGCATTGCCGTGGCCTCCAGAAAGGCTGAGGGGACACTGCACGGCGACTTCATAGCTTTCATCTTGTCGTTCATATATGTGTGTACAAGCATGCATGCTATTTAAACTTTCGGACATAAACGCCATGGTTTGTAGCGTCTACCCTTTTGCTTCGTCGCAAGGTGGGCTAAGGCCAGACGGTGGAGACTGCGGCGTCTACAGTGTACCAAGCAGTGGCGGACCTAGCCCACTGGGCCAGGGTGGGCCAATAGTGTAGCTATACATATACATTTATTTTTCCTTTTATTTTTTAGCCTTTCTTCTATTGTATAAAGGCTATTTCCAAATCTCAGGGTGGGCCACGGCCCACCCTGTCCACCCTCTACCTCCGCCATTGGTACCAAGACGCCATGGTTGTTGGCGTCTTGAAATGTGTCAGATCTGAGAAAAGTTTCAAAATAAGGTTAAATTGTGCTAAACTTTCGTTAATGGGTCAAAACAGTAAAAAAGTCCTCCGGTGCCAGAATATTGAGCGTTGAGCACCTGCCTAGCTGCTGATTTTCGAATCTTATGCACACATCCAGATGCACGGCAGCCCAGATTGAACGGCTGCGATAGAGGGTACCCTGTAGCTCGTCCTACAAAAAATCGCTCTCAACAACAACGCAAAGTTTCTTCCTTGTGGTGTTTCAACCCAAAGAACAATTTATAAGTTCCTTGTGGTGTTTGGTTCCGATTTACATTTATCTGGTCCACACCAAATTAAAGTGAGAAAGTATTTCACGGCATAAGAAAAAATGGTGAAATCATAAATAAATAAATAGATAAATACGTACATATTTACCAGCGGCACTTGCATCATTACCGAAGGCGATGAAGTACCTGGGGGATATGGTTGGTGCAAAGGCAGCCTTCTACCGAGCTATAGATTCTACTGCATGTCCTTGTGGACCATCTGTTGGAGTATGGTTAAATTTTGGAATCCTGCTGGAACAATGAGCATACTTTTCAGACCAGTGAGCTGCATATAATTCAGGATAGGCATGGCCCCCGCCTCCACTTCCATGCAACTGAGCTGCTCCATGTCAGCTAAGTATAATTTCTCGAGGTTTGGTAACCAACCTGCCTTGAAAATCATGATCTGTCCCTCATAGACTCTGTAAAGGTGAAGTTAGAGTGTTAGACTAGATGCGATAAGTGTCCAAATGAAGGAATTGGATCAGCTTGTAACCTGGACCACCTCATGCGCAGTTTTTCAAAACTGCCGAATATTGATGGGATAACACGTCCTTGCAACTTGCCTTTCAAGTAAAACCATTCCAGATTTGGAAGAGGATCTCAGTTTTCTAGATCAAGAACTTCTTCCTTCGCATACGAGATTATAAGATCATAAAGGTGTGCCAATCTTGTAATAGAGGTCCATAATTCCTTAATGTGCTCATGCTTTGACTTTCGTTATTTTAAACATTCGGAGCAAAGTCAAGTTGCAACGAATGACGACTATATCTTTGTTTGCTGCTATATATCCCAGTTCTTGCATATCCTTTAGAAGACAAATTCCAGAATGTACTTTAGCACCTTGAAAGCAATCAAATATTCTTGCATCATAATCATGGTTGACCTTAGGTAGCAGAAATTGGAGCTTTGACGAAATAGGCCTTCACCCCGCATGATATAGCAACCACACGATACAATTGCTAGGCCTCGGCGCAAGCACGCCGAAAATAAACAAAAGAGAAACATCAGAGAAAAAAATGCCAACAACATCAGATCAACGAAAGCGAAGATGACTCGCAACCGCTGCGCCCGCCGAACAATTCCACCACACTCCTAGCACTCCAGAACACTGCATACCAAGCAACACCTTTAAGAAGGAACACGACGATGACGACGCTGCTACCCGGACATGTCCTAGGGTTTCTCCCGGTACGCGAAGGGGCGTAGGGGAAGGGGTATTTACGACACCCTTCAGCAAGGCACGGCGGCACCCACGGGTGTCACCGCATCGGAGCCGGACAAGCCGAGAAGGATTTCTCCCAACCGCCAACCAACCACGACCCCGGATGATCCATCACGCTCCACCATACTTGCCGTCCACCAATATGTGCCACCACAGTCTTGCGGTCACCATTGCCGTCTCACCGTGGCAACCGAAGCGAGACCACCGGGATCAAGAGGAATCAGTCGGAAACGAGGAGCGGCAAGGCCAGCTGCCACACGGGAGGGACAACCTCCACCACCCTCGGCAGTAACCGACCGGACGCAACTCGGGAGCACACCAGACACCCCTGCCTGGCCGAGCCCGAAATGGGCTCGTGAAGCTCCCGTAGCCGCACTGCAGTAAGAGTGTCGCCACTCCACCACCCCCAGCACGAGCAGCCACACCTCCTTCCGCCAGAGACGACGCCATAAAGCCCACACCAAGCCCATCCAAACCCAGATGGGGCCCAAAATGGCCCAAATCTGGGCCGGAAGGGCACCACCGCTAGCCATCGTGCTGCCCCGCAGCCAAGAAGCCGCGCCACCGGCAGCCATCGCGCCGCCCCACCCGTGAAGCTGCGCCGCCGTCTGATCCGTCGCCAGCTTGGATGCATCGCCGCCAGCCACCACCACCCAAGCGGCAGCGCCGCGGAGGGGGGCGGGGCTGATGACGCCAACACCACACGAGCAAGGCTCGATGGCCTATGCCGGCGGCGGCGGGAGGGGATTAGAAGGAGGAGGGAAGGGGAGCCCCCGGTCGCCTCACTCAGGGAGGAGACACGGGGGTCAACGGGACCAAGAGTACTCCGAAATCAGAGCTTAGTCGACTCTTTTATTTGGAGCGACAGTTCCACTACATCAATTCCTAAAAGATTTAGCATATGTAGCTTCGTCAACTTACACAAAGCTTTGGGAACCACTTTAAGATTTGTAAAGGACAAATCAAGGTAGCGCAAATTGAACAGGGTGGTCACAACATTAGGGAGCTTCTTTATCTTTGCAAATCGTAAGGACAAGACTCTTAGCAATCTGAAATTTCCAGAAGCAGATTCTACCCAGGAGGATGATACTTCACGATGGAACAAAATGGAGGACCGTATCTTTTCTCTACCATTAAGAGTACCTTCAATGCTGTTAGCTTTCTGTACCGAAATACGTCGTGCTTCTCTGCTATGCATTGTATCACGAGAGTTATCCAGAAGAAGAGAAAAATTCCCACTTGCACACTTGCTTACAGCTATATCTCTTACAAGGTCATGCATTTGGAATGTCTGTGCCATGCCATCAGCATCTCTCTGGACCACTTGAAGAAGTGAACGTTGAGTGATTTCGTTGAGATACTCATTCCCTACTTCCTCCATAGTTAAACATGGCCCCCTTTCTTGTAAGAAGCCTTTAATTAGCTATCCATGACCTAATAAGTTCATCTCTTAGAATCTGATAGTCTTCAGGAAATATGCCGTAGTATACAAAGTTGTTCTTCAAATTTCCTGGTAAATAGTTGATTCTAAGGTCCAAGACATTCTTTACAGAGTTGAGCTCTGGGTTGTTGACTATCTGCCAATCTAGCTGATTATAGAAAGTTTTCCATTCATTTTCATATGGCTTTTTGTGTGACAACAAAGTTCCAATGGCAACAATTGCTAGTGGCAACCCTTCACACTTGTCCACAATTTTTTCTACCCAACAAATCTGAGGACATGTTTTTCCTTCTACTCTTGTAAAGGCTTTTCTACAAAAGAGATCCCATGCTTCTTCCTTTCCAAGTGTTTTAAGTTTAATGACATGCTCATCGTCAGCTAATGAAGCAACATATTCATTTCTGGTAGTTATGATGATCCTGCTTCCTTTGTTGCTTATACCCAGTGCATGATTTAATAAAACCCAGGCATAATGACTCCACATGTCGGCCAAGACAATCAAATACCTTTTGTCCTGCAAGAAGTTCTTTAGTTTTTGTACCAAGCTTGCAACATCGGTAGTGTCAACCTGACTAGGGATGTCCTTTTCCTTCGCCTGGAGCTGCTTTAATATTTCCCTCAATAGATGTTCAATGTTGTAACTTTGAGAGACTGAAATCCATGCAGAACAGTCAAAATTCTGCTTAATTTCATCCTTTTTATAGACCTGACGGACAACAGTCTTTTACCTAAACCACCCATACCACAGACAGAGACGATTGTTCGCTCTTCTTGCCCGTGTATCAACTGTTGCACAAGCCATGATGTTTCTTCTTCAAACCCGACCACCTCATCCTCGATGTTTAGACACATGTTGAGTCCAGAGCATGTTCCAGCTGACCATTCTGGCTTGTGTGGTTAACTTCTCCTTCTGCACTAATTGTGATGCCATAACGATCTCTCATGCTCTTGAGCTTCAAAAAAGATGGACCTCAACCTGCTTAAGCTATTCAGTAATGCTTCGCCAACCACCCGCATGTTTGGAACGATGCCATAGTTTCTTTAGTGAACTACTATCTTATGTATTTGATTATCCAAGCAGGTATTCATACTCGATAATTACATCCTCAACGTCATGTCAAACTTTCTTTACCTAATCAAGCCATGCATCAAATGCAAAATTACGTGATGAGTGCACCGTTACTTGCATTAGAAATGCTTTCATAACTCTCAACTCGATCTAAATCTGCCTCATGTTGTTCTCAACTTCCTAAATCCGACGCTTCTTTTTGCGCCGAGACGGGAACGCTGCCAACGTTGGCTGCTCCGAGTCGTTCATGCAGGGCTGCAACAACCATGAGGCTGAACCCTCCACATAGGTCGTCAACCTCACCTTGACCGGCCGCGTCCAGGCCTACAGGGCCATGTGGCGGACTACGACGACGAACAGTAGGAGATGGGACACGGATGTGCCCACGTGCGGCAAAGAGCAGGACGTGGAACGCGGATATGCCCATGGCCAGCAAATATATTTAGACTAGGCTAATTTTTGCTATGTAAAAAGAATGGCATGTCTGTTTTTGTTTAATGTAATATGTTGAACTTTTCATAAATTAGGTTTTTTATTTGCATGAAATACTTTTGTTTGCATGAAAATTGTTCTTTTGCTCAGTTTTTGTTTGAAATGCGGACGGAAGTTTTGGGCATGCTGTAGGATGGCCGGCTATCGTATCCGTGTCCATGGACGCGTCCGTGGACAATTAGTACATCCGATATTGGACATGATGTTGAAGGTGCCCTAATCCAGTACTACAAGTACAAACACGGTGATGGATGTCCAGACAAGAGGTATCTAGAGTGGACAAACGCGTACGTCTAGCAGAAGAATTGACTTTAAAGATTTCTATGCATCCAGCCTACCAAAGCATGATCGCCAATAATGGTTCGGCATGTGTTAGGGTCTTAGGGACTGATCATTCTCACGATCTAATCAATGCATAACCTTAATTACAAGATGCAATCAAACCCTTCACAACCTTCATGCATCTTCCTGCCACTGTGATTGCTCGGCATGACGACCATGGTCTTCGTCATTTTATTTCTCCATCTTAGAATTATCCAACACCATATTCTTGCATTATTTGTTGTGTCCCTGCATACTAGTGATGCAATTTTGATAGGTATCTTTACTATTAAAGGAGGATCGAATGTTGTGATGGTTCGACCTCGTTCGATCCCCACCTCCCTTCGCATACTCACGCAGACGAAAAAGGCACCCACGAAGAGAAAAAAAGGCACCCACGAAGGCATGATAAAAAGAAAGAGAAAAAGTGTAGGAATGAAAAGCCCACGTACGCAAGCCCCACCTCCCACGCCCCATCTTTCCCTAACCCCTCGCCCCAACCCCGCGACTCCTCCCGAGAGAGATCGCCGCCGCCGGCCTCTTCCAATATCGCGACTCCTGCCAAGAAAAAATGTCTCCCCCGGCCTACTCCTTCCTCGCTCAACTTGGCATCAACAACCTTCTCACACGCAGTCTCTCTTTTTCTCGTCATAGACCCCTGCTCCGCCTCCGTCCTCCATCCCTTCGCTCCGGCTTCCACGGCAGAGAACGAAGTCGGCACCCGCGATGGTGCCCTCACCGAGGCTTATGGCCTGGCTCCACCTGCCCTCTCATCGGAGCAATCGGCAGGAACCAAGACCGCCGACCCGGGAGACGTGCGTACAACATCTCGACCACTTCATCCCACCTACTGTCGTCATCATCCTCCACGTGAACGACGACCTCGAGGGGCAGCACATCGCAGCCTGCCAAATTAGATTAGAGTGTCAGATCCGTGCCCTATCCGGTAAGTTCCACGATAACCATTAACTTCCTTCAAACGCTAATTTCAGCCAGAGTATATTTCTAGACTATTAAATGCCATCAATTGTACAGTTGGTGAAAGGTCACCCATTTTTATGTTTCTGCTTCCAGTTCCAACCATAAAAAATGTGATATGTTGTTCCTTGCATGCATGGTAATTATTTGCAGGGCAGTGTTTATATGACATTACGTAGAACAAGAATCAAAACTCCTTTCTAATGGTTGTAGGCAACAAAAAAAATTCCTTCAACAATGTCCGATTGTTTAATTCATTGTCGGAGTACAAATCCATCGAAACTGTAATGGCAGCAGTGGAGGTGGCCGCGGGCGGAGCAGCTCGTACATGGTTCACGGCGTACATGGGCATAGCGATGGAGATGGAGACGAGCTTCAGATGGATGGCGTGACCATAAATTCTCCGACGAGGCTTGAAGTCACTTGGATAGGAACGCCATTACAGGCCATGCATCAGTTGTAGGATCGATCTAAGGCAACAAAAATCATAGGGAAAGCATCAGATGACCGACAATAGCTAGATCGGTAAGCTTGATTGGATTAATTTTAATATGCTATATGGCTAAGTGCACACAAGACCAAATAATCAAAATTCTGCAGTTTTGCCTTTGCTGCCGGCCCAAGCATCATCACCTTCTGGACTGAAACCAAAGGCATGTGTCTGCATGTCCCATTGTCCAAGTCCACAACAGTGTAGGTGTTGCAAAACTGCAGGGGCCTTCAGTGCAGAATAGACTCCGGGCTCATCTTACATCAGTGCTTATTGTATCTCCTTTTGCTTGGTCTTTATTTGGTTCTAATGGAACAACTTCCAGTACAATAAAAGAAGAAAGAATCATCCCTTGACTTGCAGGTTCTCCATGCACAAGGTCCAACAAATGGTTTGATACAGAACAACAATTCAGTGCTACTGTTCGTATGCCCAATTTGGTTATCTCTTATTTTCTGTATGACTATATTATCGTTCTATTAATATTTAGGTACAAAGTGGAATTAAACAGGGTCTGAGTGATCTTTGAATTGTTCTTTCTCATATGGTTTCTCCTCTTCTCTCTACTTGATTATTATGTAGACAACTTCTTTTGTTTCCTTAAGGAGCCATATATGAACCAGTACGTACACAACTCTTTTCGTCCGTTATGCATCTACAAATAATTTATTACCTTTGTTTTTACATGCATTTGTTTCGTGAATAACTAATCCAATTCTGTTTTCTACTTTCGACCACAGGCTACTAGGCATGGCATTATGACCATGCTCCTGATCATTCAACCAACAATACCCGCCTAATCATTTTAGCAGATAATTGCACGGTTGTAACCATGTAGTCATGTTGGAATCTTTCGAGTGTGAAGAAATGTTAATGCACCTGCATACACAGTTAAAGCATAGTTACTTACATTTCATCTCCTATAATTAGGTCACGACCGCAGAACAGTGTGCATGTGAGGGTTACATTTTTATTTCAAAGAAGAAGATCCATGGGGAAGTGTTTCGGCTTATGGCCAGCGGGAAAATCTTCGCCTCGTTGTCATTAGCCGATTACCAGATAGTATCCAACATTTTTTTCAACATGTAACATTTGTCCACATAGTTTCCAACATGTAAAATTTCTCATATAGTTTTCAACATGTAACAATTTCCTAGATAGCTTTCAACATGTTTTCAGTAGCACATGTTGGAAACTATCTGGGCACCATAGTGTTACTCCTGGAGACTTAACTTTTGAAAGGCATATGTATTTATTCTTTCTTGTTTTGTCTGTAGATGATAGTCCACTTATCTATCCTTTTGCCTTTTACCTATTATAGATATGTCTGTGACACAAATATACCAATCTGGTTTATGTTGTGGTTGCTTCCTAACTAAAAGGTCTTGAATTTGATTCTAAAAATGTTGGAAGTTGCAGGCATGGTCATATGGATTTTTGCTCAAACCATGCTTGATACTTTCACATTAATAGTTAATATCTTTGGAAATTACACTTCTAAAAATCTTCCATGATTTTAGGCTAGCCCAAATGTCCATTTACTTTTGTTCCTTACTTATAATTAAACATCTTAATTGCATTGTCAGCTATTTGGACAAGAGAAACTGACATTGGTGTTGTTATCGAGCTAGCCGGTGCTTGGCATTGGGAATTTCAACACGAGGACAAAAAGGGAGGCAGTAACAGGAGGTAAGGGGGACAACAACGGGAGTGACCGGACCGTAGCTAGAAGATAGACGTGACTGTGCGGTCATCACGTCCTCCAACTTGTAGAAAAGGAGACAAGTGGATCGGTGTGTGCTCCGAAAAGAGAAGTGCATTGTTATTATTATTTTTAAGTCTACTTGTATATGCAATTTGTTTGCTGGAAGCAACTTTGTAATAGTTTAATAAGTGATAATTAGCTATTTGCTCTGCTTTTGCTTCCATATGATGTCAAAGCACATTTCAAGTTGAAGAGGAATCCTAATGTTTTGAACTACTATATGATGATTTTTGCACACATGCATTTTTATGTCAATTTGTATATGCATTATATTTATGCGATCACCAAGGAAAGAAACTTGACTGGCATGAGGTGATTGCCTGTACAATGGTACAAGGTTTAAGCTGATATTTGTCCCGACGCATTGGTAAACACATGTTCGTGAATTACAATGACATTTTTATCAATGTCCATATACGTAAAAAAATTGTCCTGTAGCAACGCGTGACATTTTTACCAACATCATACAATGGTAGCAAGTTTAAGACGATATTTGTCCAGATGCATTCATAAGCACATGCTCATGAATTACAATGACATTTTTATCAATGTTCCAATACATAATTTTTTTGTCCTGACATTTTTATCAACGTCCCTATACATAAGTTTCTTGTCCCGTAGCAACGCACGGGCATTCAACTAGTAGGCATAGAAGGCATCAGAAACTACCAATGGATAACCGTAAATACAAGATGTTATCAATCTCCTTCACAACGCGTTGTGAAGGAGATTGATAGCATCTTGTATTTACGGTTATCCATTGGTAGTTTTTGATGCCTTCTATTCCTATACCTATCAAATTTGCATCACTAGTATGCAGTGACACAACAATAATGCAAGAATATGGTGTTGGATAATTCTAAGATGTAGAAATAAAATGACAAATAAGTTGATACCCTTTTGCTTATGGGAGTCATGCTATTTATAAGAGACTTTGGTTCGTATGTAGTGCTCCGGTAGATAGATAGTTGTGAACCTTTTGTAATGAGCTTTGTCCTCGGGTAGGTCAGGGGCTACAAGATTTAAACAAACGATAAATGCACTTGCCTTTTCTTTTGAAAATGCATAATAATAATGATCTCCCAACTGGTGCATCAAGACGATGTACCTAGTCAGCACACATTCATGCATACAAAGTTCATGAAAATCGAATTCCAACCACTACTGTTCTGTCATCAAAGAGATCAAGCGAGTCAAGTAAAACCAACAACGTTGCCTAGTACATTTAGGTAGTTTAAGCACTTCTGTTTGTAGCTAGGAGGGCCACCAATGAACATGAGCAAAATCATATCACCCATCACCAATGTTAAGATTTATATTCAGAAGAAACAAGAGAACCAATTGGCAGTACCCGAGAAATAAGAGTAAGTACACGGAACAGAGTATGAAATTAGGGCATAAGTGAGCCACATAGTACGATAAATTTATTTTCATTCATCGTGATGAATTTATTGTTATATTTCAAAACTATTCAAAATTTCTGAAAATAGGCCAGTATCAACAATCAGTCCACCACCTATGACAAGTCCGCATGTGCCTCTACTAGATGCTCGGTCATGTGATTAAAACCATGGCTTGTGGTTCTTGTTCCTCATTTATGTTAGTGTTTATTTGTCCAGGCTGCAAGTAAATAGCTTTTTCAACTATTAATCCAAATTATAAATTGCTGCATCGACATCATCTTCTGTGGAGGTTAACAAATTAGTTTTGGTTTAAATAATCAACTATTCAATTGACGCAGAAAAGCTCAAAAGCATACCTCAAGAACCAGGGTTCTGGAAGGAGCGGGCCTGCTATGATGCTGGATAGATGGAAATGGTCGGCATCCGCGATGGACGCGCGAGAGAGGCCTGCCGTAGGGAGTGCTGGGCGGCGGCAGCGGAAGCTCTAGGACATAGTGGTGGTGGATAAGATGTACATTTCAGAGCATGAGATTCAAAGAAGTGTTTTAGCAACCAATTTTATGTTTTAGATATATTATTAAAAATTATGACAACCTTCTATCATATGTGGCTTGTGTCTCCACAACTACTCCTTTCCTGTTCGCAGGAGAATAACGCTTTATGAGTTGACATGGTCTTTAGAATGCAATTTTGACCACTGTATTTGGTTGTAACATATGTATGATGCCAGATAAAATTGCAATATTTGAACATTCAATTTTGATAGTAATGCATATTTGTAATTGTGAAGTTTTGAATAACCAACACTGTCACTGGTACAAAGTTTCTATGCGAACGAAGCTATATCTAATATGCTACTTTTCAGTGAACTTGAGCGAGTATTCGGCTGACTTCTTAAACACTGGGAATATTGTTGTGGCATGATCCCTTTGCGAGTGAGCTAAAACTTTCTATCATGCCATCCACTTCCCATCATGATCTTGACTGGGCAGTAGCGCAAGATGATCTGATCGACGATGGATGCCATAGTCATGTCGAGACGACAAAGGAGGAATATGCACGATAGTTAAAGCCATCAACAAGTGCATGTTATCTTTCCAACTATCCACTGACATGTCATGGTCCCTTCTATGCCTATGCTCATCAAATTAGAATCCCTAGTATGCAGAGATACAACAAATAATGAACAGACTAATATGGGATAATTATATGGCGGAAATAAATGACGAATAAGGTATTCGTCTTTTGCTTACGGAAGCTTTGTTATTTATAAGACTTTGGTGGTAGGAAATAATATGAACTCACTAGCCCTTGTAAATCAATAGCTGAAAACTCCTTTGTCATGATGTTGGTACTTAGGTAGTTTGGAGACGCACTTGCCTTTTTCTTTATTGAGAAGCCATGCTTTCATTAATCTTCTGACCATTGCAACAAAGCGGTGACCATATTGAACAAAGGATTTTTGTAGTACCAAGTTCATGAAAAAACAAGCCCAACAACTGGCGTCCCATCCTCAGAGAGAAAAAATTGTGTCATGTAAAACAAAGATCATCCAGTCTATGTGGTAAGTAATTGAAACAATTCAAAAAAACATCATCTAGTCTAATATTATTCGGTGATGACATCATGCTTCGATAAAAAAACGTCATAATTTTGGTATCGTGTGAAGGATTTCATTTACACTTAGGTAGTTCATGTCATTCTGTTTGTACTTAATAATGCTACCCACCAAACATGAACTGAAGCAGGTCAAAGTTTCAACATTTATATTTTGAAAAAGTTAAATATACATTCTCAACATCAGCGGGTCAAAGTTGTGTAGAATGCAAATGAAGCTATATCTAAGAGACCGCTTTTTGGTAAACTTGAGAAAGTATTCGGTTAGCTCTTCTAACACTAATGAATAATGTTGCGGCCTGATCCCTTAGCGAGTGACCCATCAAACACTCTCTTGTGTCATACAGCATTCCATCATGATCTTCAGTGCACAGTATCACAAGATGATCTGACGATGCATCTCATAATCATGTTGAGACGACAACGTGTGGGAGGAAGATGCGCGATGATTGATAACGCCAAGTGCATGCTAATATTATAGCTATCAATTAGCAATCCCAGTGCCTTCCACGCCTACACTTGTCAAATTTGAATCCCTAGTATGTAGGGACAAGAAAAATAATGGACATGCTAATATTAGTTAATTCTATGGTGAAAATAAATGAGAAATAAGGTATTCGTCTATTGCTTATAGAATCCTTGGTATTTATAAGATACTTTAGTGGTAGGCAATGATATGAACTGGTGGAGTACAACAGGCCGGGGAGGTACATGCAATTTTTTCACTAGATCACTGATTACTTCTACTAAAACCGCGATTACCCTTGTATTCTCATGGTCTGGCCCTCCCCAACCTAGATTAACAATACTTGCCGCACTCATTCATTTTTCATGGAAGCCATCTAGTAGATCAATTGCTAAGAACACCTTTGTTACGGGCTTGGTCATTAGGTGGGTCGGAGATTCACTTGCATTTTTCTTTTCTGAAAAGACATGATTTCATTGATATTTTGAACTTTGCATCAAAGCTTAGACCACAATGTCGTTCGTAATTCTGGTATAAACGTGCGATCGATTTATCCTGCAAAATATCTTTTTGATATTGCGCTGGCAGGATCTTTAACTCTAGACCTCTTGCTTCTGATAACATTTTGAATCCATGCTTCAGCTAATTCATCCACAAACCCGAACTGGTAGAGAGAGGCGGGTAATATATTTCGACGGCCACCCATCAACCATGAACTGGAGCACATATCGCTAATGGATGAATTTGTTCGCAAGAAACATGAGAAAATCTTGCTAAGCACTAAACCAGAGGAATCTAGCAACAGCATTACGACCAACTTCTATGCAAACCTATTCTTGTGAGTCAAAAAACTTGGCATCATATCATGTACACAAATTTTTAGTAGTAGATACATGGTGTTCACATCACAAAAAACAAGGTACTTGCAACAAAAATGGACTGATACAAAACAAAGGTAAATGGTGTGTGCTTCTCCCTTAGCAGCCAAAGTTTTGATGCCTTGCAGGTCACTCCGACGAGAGAATGACTAGAGAATGACCATGTATTTATGTCCTGACTCAGCGCAAGGGGTGCGGCTCAATCCAGTGATGATCTCCCCAGTAGAAAACATGAATAGATAGCACATCTCACTGGATGGTCGAGCTTGTGGACAAGGATTAAACACAAAGTACCAAACGGAAATAATTTTTGCTTTACCCAATATATACTTCATAAAATTTAGCCAAGCCTATATATAATGATAGTTTCGAAGACATGGGGATCTCAGGCAATCATCAAAGTTTCATAGGCATGGGTTGACGAAAAGTTACCGCATGGCGAAACTCTAGGGCACGTCATTGGTGGATCAAATGTATTTTTCCGAGCATGCCATTCACCACAAATGGAAAAAAGAGTGCCATATTGATTTTGAGGATGGAGACCATATGCTTGATTGTTTAAAAAATAGAAAAATAAAACTTACAAGGTTTATATGCCTCCCTCCTCGTGTTGCTTTTTGCCATTTATATGGTTTTCAAAATGTAATATTGACCACTATTTTTTGCAGTATATGTATAATACATTAATACCGAATAAAATTATAATACTTTGCAATTCTTTTCTAGGAGAATCTCTTCGTATATTTTTAAGTTTTTAATCTAAGTATTCGAAACAATATTAGCTGGAAAATTTTGTTAAACGTAGATAAAGGTTTATTCACGTCATCATTTTTTGTTTGTGAACTGGAGGCAAATGTTCAGTGATGGCACTTATATCATTCTAGAGGCCGTGCAGGCTCTCTGATCAACACCAGTCACTAGTTAAGCAAGCAAGTCACTCAAGCGAACCAGAGCCACTACATATTCAAAGCCTCAAAATACCACTCGATGTCATTTACGCTCTTCCTCCAAAACCAATATGATTGACGCTTCTGTCCTCTTGTCCCCAACCAAGAATTGTTCCTCCCGAGCAACCCGAGCGCCACATTCTTCACGTTTCCCTCCAATAAGTAGGTTACACGAGTTGGCGTGAGAGTGTGGCGTACATGACATATGAATGATACTTGTTTGATGGTTTGCCAAGTGACGTGATAGAGGTACACTAGCCACAGAGGCAGAGTAGACATCAGATGCAATATGTCCTACACAAGCAGGAAGTGTGTGTTGTAATCCCGGTCACCTATTGGTAATTCCTGAAGCCTCCTATGCCAATACCAATGATATTTAAATCCCTGGTATGCAGAGACACGACGTAACATAATGCACAAAATGAGATTGAACAATTCTAAGGCATAGAAATAAAATTATCAATATACTAGTCAGCTCTTTCTTAGGAAAGCCGTGCTCTTTATAAAAGAGTTGGGTGGTAAGCAATGATATGTGCTCACTAGCCCCTAGGTATATCAATAGTTGAACCCCTTCTGTTATGAGTTTGGTCCTTCCGTCCTTGGGTAGGTTAGGTGCTATCATAGCTTTAGACAGATAATGCATTTACTTGCCATTCTTTTTGCAAAGGAAAAATTCTGTTGATCTTTTGACCTCTTCATCAAGATGATGCACTTAGCCAATATTCGTTTGTCAGCACCAAGTTCTGAGAGAAAAAAAGGCCAAGTGAAACAAATTGGACAGTAATGTGGCGGCCACATCAATGGTTGGAGCACAAAACCGTAATTATGGTATGTCGCGAAGAATTTCATTTATCTATAGCTAGTCCATGTTTTTATTTTTGTAGTTAATAGTGCAACTCACTACGAAAAAGGGTTTCCCCCCGCTTTATATTATAAAGAAACCGCACCAAACATCCGACAACAAGACCAGTTCATGTTCAAGCAAAAGCAAAGAGTGCGACAAGACGGTATTAAAGGTTCCGCTGGGGGCACAGCACAACAAACCCCTGCAAATAAACATGAACAAAAGCATATGTCATCCACAGATGACTTTTTTTTCCAGAAGAAACAAGAGCAAACACCATATCTAACTTACATAATAAATTATAAAATAGAGCAACCATAACAACAACATGAACACCAACTATACTCTCAAGTCAAATAACTTGACATCCTATCATTTGCACACTAATTTTTGGTAAGTAGCAGATATATACCAATTATACGCTTCAAGGCCGCAAGCACTAGACGGTGGCTCTACTCTATATTGGGCAATATAGCTTGCTTAGTTTCTGCACCCGTGACACCGAGTTGAGAAGCAGGATGACCAAGTAGGACTGGAGGCTTGGTGGAACAAACTCCATTATTCGAGCACCATAGACTGGAACGAGAGCTAGGGGACACGAGGAGCGCCAGGGGCAGGTGGATACTTCAGCAGAACAAATTATATGACCAAATCAGCTGCAACATCAAGGATGCCGACTTCGACAAGAGCACCCTTTATCTTGCATCTTTCAACTGAGTACTGGGTCTGCCTCTGCTGCTATGAGCTAGGACTAGGAGTAGCAGGAGCGACAACTGTGGATGACCTGTTTCAGGACCGACACGAGAGTGCATATCACCTAGCCAAAACCATCAAGGAGAACTCGGACTGCATGCTATTCATCTACGTCGTGGAACCGCACATGCTGCCCGGCCCTGTCTGCAGAAGTCGGTACAACAACAACTGCCATGGTTTGATCGCACTGTGGCAGAATCCCTCACAATGATTGTGAAGACAAAAGGGTTCATGCCACATTTACAATTATTCCTGGTGCCTTCTATGCCTATCAAGTTTGTATCCTAGAGACACAACACATAATGCAAGAAATGGTACTGGATGGATCCAAGCCGAAAGAAATGACAAATAAGGCATTCATATTTTGCATAGGGAATCCTTACTCTTTATAAGAGAGTTGGATCGTAGGCATTATATGAAGCCCCTAGCCATCCTCTAGATCAATTGCCGAGGATTCTTTGTTATGAGTTTGGTCCTCGGGTAGGTCGGAGGTTATGAGAGATTTAAAGACACATAAGTTTGGTGTCATGCATGTGAGATTCAATTCACATTTAGGCAATTCATCTCCTTCTATTTGTACTTAAGGGTGCCACCCATCCGATACGGGCATCAACATCCTAGGTAGTAGGTCCAAACTATGAGTCACGTCTAGGTCAGTAACCGACCGGAGAAAGAGAGAGAGCATGTCCCATAAAAGATATTACTTGGTAGTTCTCGATGATGCGTGGGAAGACACATGGGACCAAATAAATAGAACAGCTCAATCATTTTTGGATGCAAATAATGGTGGTATGGCATTCTTAAACCACGTAAATAAAAAATTACAATCATATTGAAATGCCCGCCCATGTTCATGTTTGGAAGAACTTACGTGAAGACAAAGTTGGGAGGTTATCATATTGAAATACCCGCCCAATGTCATGGATTATCACTTGCACTTAAAGTTTTGAGAGGTTATCTATAAAAAAATCTTAGTATACAAGTATGGTCCAATTTGTTTTTGTGTTGCCATCAACCAAGAACACAAAAATGATGCAAGGCATAGTGTCTCATAGTTCGAGCATCGCTAAAAGAAGCACAATATTTTGGTGCCCTAAAACTGGTTTTAGGTGACGAGAGAGAAGGGTTTTGGGCACCATAAAAGTTTCTGCATTTCCAGCACTTTGGGAGAGAAACAAGTTTCCCTAGGGGGCGCCACCTTAGAAAATTATGATAAACTTCAAAGTATGTTCTCAGGAGTAAGTACGAAGGAGGGCTACTCTCAAATGGAGGTCAGAGGGTATCTATGTGGGCCCCATGCGGCCTTGCCATGTGACCCTCTTCATCGAAAAAAAATTACATGTGACGACCACATCAATTCCCATGGCAAATATTGTGCCGTATGAACACAAACACCCATACCGACTATTCTCTCTAGTCAGATAGCTTGACATCATGTCATATAACACTAGCTTTGAGTAAATAGTACTACATGGGGTTCGCCTTGCAAAGTACAAACTCACTGCAACATCAATGCATTTATTAAGACAAACAAGGCAATTAATTAATTGATGAAAGCTTCTTCCTTACGAGTTAGAGTTTTCATCATACACCTCAATACGAAAGCTATCCATTTGGGAATCGTTGCTGCGCAACAGAGATATTCTTAAGAAACCTCAGTAAAACCCAGTGTTTGATAGCAAGTCCAACGCAGCGCACCAAAAATGTCCAAACCGATCTTAACATTTGAAATCTAAAAAATCAGCATCAGTAAAACCCAGTGTTTGATAGCAACTCCAACACAGTGCACCAAAAATGTGCACATCAGACTCCGACACCCTGGACCCACCCAAAAACCCTCTCAGCATCCACTCCAGAACCCTCCGTGTGTATTCAAAGTGGGTGTGACCGATCAACCACCTACCTGCAATCATGCCGGCTAGCCCATTGTCTGCGTACTCGACATTCACACCGACATGGGGTCCCAGATGCCTACTCCGTCTGCCTACATTCAACCATCGCCGGTCCACCTACCCTGGCTATTCAAAGTCGGTCAGTCATGCCCCAAAACCATATGACCCCTCTGAGCCCCCTCTCACACGGTATGGGACGTCGTCCAACGGCCCATAGTTTTCATCCTCATCCACAGTCACAATAGCTAACTCCGTGCATTCATGGTGGAGACAGCTATCGCAGGGGCACCACACCGAAATAAGGTCCACGTCGCATGCGAAAGATGATGTGGAGCACCCCTCGACCATCCCCATGGACGTCCACTCAACACCCCAAGCAGCAAGGGGACCGATGACAAGAGCTCGTGCACGCACCATCAAGAACGAGGTCAATTCTTTCCTCTTTGAGTTTCGTTCGGATTCACACGAGAATGGGATTCTACGTCAAGGAGAAACGTTTAATGCAAAGAGAATGTTGTGGTGGATGCTCTTTCCCGCAAATGCATGTTAATTACTCAACTTGAATTGAATGTTTTTGGATTTGATCATATCAAAGATTTGTATGAGCACGATGTGACTTTTGCTACTCCTTTTGCTAAGTGTGTGACGCATACATCTTGGGAATGATATTATATCAAAGATGGTTATCTAATGAGAGCTAACAAACTACACATCCCCGAGTCTTCTCTTCGTTTGTTACTTTTACAAGAGGCTCATGGCGGTGGACTCATGGGACAATTTGGACGAGACAAGACTTTTGCCACGCTCTCCAAGAACTACTTTTGACCCAAGATGTTTCGCGACATCTCACGCTTCACCAACCGGTGCTCTATATGTCGCAAAGCTAAGTCACAATCTCAATCCCACGGTTTACATATACTACTAGCTATTCCACATCAACCTTGGGAAGATATTAGCATGGATTTTGTGCTTGGATTACCTAGGATTCAAAATGGCAAGGACTGTATTTGTTATTGTGGACCAATTCTCTAAAATGGCTCATTTTATACCATGCAATAAGATAGATGATTCTTCACATGTTGCAAATCTTTTTTGTAGGGATATCTTGAGGTTACACGGAGTGCCAAAGACAATTGTGTCGGACCAAGACGTCAAGTTCTTAAGCTACTTTTGGAAGACGTTATGCGCCAAGCTCGGAATCAAGCTACTCTTCTCCACGGCATATCATCCTCAAACCGATGGCCAAAAGTAAGTCACCAACCGGACGCTCGCCACTCTACTACGCGTGTTGATCAAGAAGAGCATCAAGGAGTGGGAGGAGTGCTTACCCATCACCGAGTACGCCTTCAACCGCGCTACACACTCTACTACCGGCAAGTCCCCCTTCGAGGTTGCCTATAGCTTCAACCCTTTGTCGCCATTGGACATCCTTCCTCTACTGCTACAAGAACGAGCGAACATGGACGCTAGCGCAAGAGCCACCTACCTCAAGAAGATGTAGGAAGAAACAAGGTCCACGATCGAGCGTCAAGTACACCGCCTCGCCTCCAAGCTCAACATCAACAAGTCACCGATGGTGTTCTGACCGGGTGATCTAGTATGGCTACATCTCCACAAGGACCGCTTCCCCAAAGAGCGCAAGTCCAAACTACTTCCGAGAGCCGATGGACCCTTCAAGGTGCTGGAACGCTACAATGACAACGCCTACAAGATCGACATTCCACATGACAAGTACAACGTAAGCGACATCTTCAACGTCAAAGACTTGGCCAATTACCATGGTGATGATGATCATGATCCATGGATGGATCTTCCCCAATGGGGGGGAGATGATGCGGAGCACCCCTCGACCATCCCCATGGACGTCCACTCAACACCCCAAGCACCAAGGGGACCAATGACAAGAGTGAAGGAAATATGCCCTAGAGGCAATAATAAAGTTATTATTTATTTCCTTATATCATGATAAAAGTTTATTATTCATGCTAGAATTGTATTAACCAGAAACATAATACATGTGTGAATACATAGACAAACAGAGTGTCACTACTATGCCTCTACTTGACTAACTCGTTAATCAAAGATGGTTATGTTTCCTAACCATGGAGAAAGAGTTGTCATTTGATTAACGGGATCACATCATTAGTTGAATGATCTGATTGACATGACCCATTCCATTAGCTTAGCATCCGATCGTTTAGTATGTTGCTATTGCTTTCTTCATGACTTATACATGTTCCTATAACTATGAGATTATGTAACTCCCGTGTGCCGGAGGAACACTTTGTGTGCTACCAAACGTCACAACGTAACTGGGTGATTATAAAGGTGCTCTACAGGTGTCTCCAAAGGTAAATGTTAGGTTGACGTATTTCGAGATTAGGATTTGTCACTCCGATCGTCGGAGAGGTATCTCTGGGCCCTCTCGGTAATGCACATCACTTAAGCCTTGCAAGCAATGTAACTAATGAGTTAGTTGCGAGATGATGTATTACGGAACGAGTAAAGAGACTTACCGGTAACGAGATTGAACTAGGTATTGGATACGGACGATCGAATCTGGGCAAGTAACATACCGATGACAAAGGGAACAACATATGTTGTTATGCGGTCTGACCGATAAAAGATCTTCGTAGAATATGTAGGAACCAATATGGGCATCTAGGTCCCGCTATTGGTTATTGACCAGAGACGTGTCTCGGTCATGTCTACATTGTTCTCGAACCCGTAGGGTCCGCACGCTTAAGGTTTCGATGACAGTTATATTATGAGTTTATACGTTTTGATGTACCGAAGGTTGCTCGGAGTCCCGGATGAGATCACGGACATGACGAGGAGTCTCAAAATGGTCGAGACATAAAGATTGATATATTGGAAGCCTATGTTTGGATATCGGAAGTGTTCCGGGTGAAATCGGGATTTTACCGGAGTACCGGGAGGTTACCGGAACCCCCCGGGAGATATATGGGCCTTAGTGGGCCTTAGTGGAAAAGAGAAGAGGCAACCAGAGATGGGCCGCGCGCCCCTCCCCTCCCTTGGTCCGAATAGGACAAGGAGAGGGGGCCGGGCCCCCTTCCTCTTTTCCCCCCTCCGTGAATCCTATTCCAACTAGGAAAGGGGGGAATCCTACTCCCGGAGGGAGTAGGACTCCTCCTGGCGCGCCACCTCTAGGCCGGCCGCACCCCCCCCCTTTGAACCTTTATATACGGAGGCAGGGGCACCCCCTAGAGACACAAGTTGATCCACGTGATCATATTCTTAGCCGTGTGCGGCGCCCCCTTCCACCATAGTCCTCGATAATATTGCAGCGGTGCTTAGGCGAAGCCCTGCGACAGTAGTACATCAAGATCGTCACCACGCCGTCGTGCTGACGGAACTCTTCCCCGACACTTTGCTGGATCGGAGTCCGGGGATCGTCATCGAGCTAAACGTGTGCTAGAACTCGGAGGTGCCGTAGTTTCGGTACTTGATCGGTAGGGCCGTGGAGACGTACGACTACATCAACCAAATGCTTCCGTTGTCGATCTACAAGGGTACGTAGATCACACTCTCCCCTCTCGTTGCTATGCATCACCATGATCTTGCGTGTGCGTAGGAATTTTTTTGAAATTACTACGTTCCCCAACAGTGGCATCCGAGCCTAGGTTTTATGTGTTGATGTTATATGCACGAGTAGAACACAAGTGAGTTGTGGGCGATATAAGTCATACTGCTTACCAGCATGTCATACTTTGGTTCGGCGGTATTGTTGAATGAAGCGGCCCGGACCGACATTACGCGTATGCTTACGCGAGATCGGTTCAACCGACGTGCTTTGCACATAGGTGGCTTGCGGGTGACAGTTTCTCCAACTTTAGTTGAACCGAGTGTGGCTACGCCCGGTCCTTGCGAAGGTTAAAACAGCACCAACTTGACAAACTATCGCTGTGGTTTTGATGCGTAGGTAAGATTGGTTCTTGCTTAAGCCCGTAGCAGCCACGTAAAACTTGCAACAACAAAGTAGAGGACGTCTAACTTGTTTTTGCAGGGCATGTTGTGATGTGATATGGTCAAGACATGATGCTAAAATTTTATTGTATGAGATGATCATGTTTTGTAACCGAGTTATCGGCAACTGGCAGGAACCATATGGTTGTCGCTTTATTGTATGCAATGCAATCGCGCTGTAATGCTTTACTTTATCACTAAGCGGTAGGAAGCATAAGATTGGCGAGGCGACAACGATGCTACGATGGAGATCAAGGTGTCGCGCCGGTGACGATGGTGATCATGACGGTGCTTCGGAGATGGAGATCACAGGCACAAGATGATGATGGCCATATCATATCACTTATATTGATTGCATGTGATGTTTATCTTTTATGCATCTTATCTTGCTATGATTGACGGTAGCATTATAAGATGATCTCTCACTAAATTATCAAGATAAAAGTGTTCTCCCTGAGTATGCACCGTTGCCAAAGTTCGTCGTGCCCAGACACCACGTGATGATCGGGTGTGATAAGCTCTACGTCCATCTACAACGGGTGCAAGCCAGTTTTGCACACGCAGAATACTCAGGTTAAACTTGACGAGCCTAGCATATGCAGATATGGCCTCGGAACACTGAGATCGAAAGATCGAGCGTGAATCATATAGTAGATATGATCAACATAGCGATGTTGACCATTGAAAACTACTCCATTTCACGTGATGATCGGTTATGGTTTAGTTGATTTGGATCACGTGATCACTTAGAGGATTAGAGGGATGTCTATGTAAGTGGGAGTTCTTTAAGTAATTTGATTAATTGAACTTAAATTTATCATGAACTTAGTACCTAATATTATCTTGCTTATGTATGTTTGATTGTAGATAGATGGCCCGTGTTGTTGTTCCGTTGAATTTTAATGCGTTCCTTGAGAAAGCAAAGTTGAAAGATGATGGTAGCAATTACACGGACTGGGTCCGTAACTTGAGGATTATCCTCATTGCTGCACAGAAGAATTACGTCCTGGAAGCACCGCTGGGTGCCAGGCCTGTTGCTGGAGCAACACCAGATGTTATGAACGTCTGGCAGAGCAAAGCTGATGACTACTCGATACTTCAGTGTGCCATGCTTTACGGCTTAGAATCGGGACTTCAACGACGTTTTGAACGTCATGGAGCATATGAGATGTTCCAGGAGTTGAAGTTAATATTTCAAGCAAATGCCCGGATTGAGAGATATGAAGTCTCCAATAAGTTCTATAGCTGCAAGATGGAGGAGAACAGTTCTGTCAGTGAGCATATACTCAAAATGTCTGGATATAATAATCACTTGATTCAGATGGGAGTTGATCTTCCAGATGATTGCGTCATTGACAGAATTCTCCAATCACTGCCACCAAGCTACAAGAGCTTCGTGATGAACTACAATATGCAAGGGATGAATAAGACTATTCCCGAGCTCTTCGCAATGCTGAAAGCTGCGGAGGTAGAAATCAAAAAGGAACATCAAGTGTTGATGGTCAACAAGACCACTAGTTTCAAGAAAAAGGGCAAAGGGAAGAAGAAGGGGAACTTCAAGAAGAACAGCAAGCAAGTTGTTGCTCAAGAGAAGAAACCCAAGTCTAGACCTAAGCCTGAAACTGAGTGCTTCTACTGCAAGCAGACTGGTCACTGGAAGCGGAACTGCCCCAAGTATTTGGCGGATAAGAAGGACGGCAAGGTGAACAAAGGTATATGTGATATACATGTTATTGATGTGTACCTTACTAAAGCTCGCAGTAGCACCTGGGTATTTGATACTGGTTCTGTTGCTAATATTTGCAACTCAAAACGGGGACTACGGATTAAGCGAACACTGGCAAAGGACGAGGTGACAATGCGCGTAGGAAATGATTCCAAAGTCGATGTGATCGCGGTCGGCACGCTACCTCTACATCTACCTTCGGGATTAGTATTAGACCTAAATAATTGTTATTTGGTGCCAGCGTTGAGCATAAACATTATATCTGGATCTTGTTTAATGCGGGACGGTTATTCATTTAAATCAGAGAGTAATGGTTGTTCTATTTATATGAGTAATATCTTTTATGGTCATGCACCTTTGAAGAGTGGTCTATTTTTGATGAATCTCGATAGTAGTAACACACATATTCATAATGTTGAAGCCAAAAGATGCAGAGTTGATAATGATAGTGCAACTTATTTGTGGCACTGCCGTTTAGGTCATATCGGTATAAAGCGCATGAAGAAACTCCATACTGATGGGCTTTTGGAACCACTTGATTATGAATCATTTGGTACTTGCGAACCGTGCCTCATGGGCAAGATGACTAAAACATCGTTCTCCGGTACTGTGGAGAGAGCAACAGATTTGTTGGAAATCATACATACAGCTGTATGTGGTCCGATGAATATTGAGGCTCGTGACGGATATCGTTATTTTCTCACCTTCACAGATGACTTAAGCAGATATGGGTATATCTACTTAATGAAACATAAGTCTGAAACATTTGAAAAGTTCAAAGAATTTCAGAGTGAAGTTGAAAATCATCGTAACAAGAAAATAAAGTTTCTACGATCTGATTGTGGAGGAGAATATTTGAGTTACGAGTTTGGTGTACATTTGAAACAATGCGGAATAGTTTCGCAACTCACGCCACCCGGAACACCACAGCGTAATGGTGTGTCCGAACGTCGTAATCGTACTTTACTAGATATGGTGCGATCTATGATGTCTCTTACTGATTTACCACTATTGTTTTAGGGTTATGCTTTAGAGACGGACGCATTCACGTTAAATAGGGCACCATCAAAATCCATTGAGACGACGCCTTATGAACTATGGTTTGGCAAGAAACCATTTCTTAAAGTTTGGGGTTGTGATGCTTATGTGAAAAAGCTTCAATCTGATAAGCTCGAACCCAAATCGGAGAAATGTGTCTTCATAGGATACCCAAAGAAGACTGTTGGGTACACCTTCTATCACAGATCCGAAGGCAAGACATTCGTTGCTAAGAATGGATCCTTTCTAGAGAAGGAGTTTCTCTCGAAAGAAGTGAGTGGGAGGAAAGTAGAACTTGACGAGATAACTATACCTGCTCCCTTATTGGAAAGTAGTACATCACAGAAACCTGTTTCTGCGACAACTACACCAATTAGTGAGGAAGCTAATGATAATGATCATGAAACTTCAAGACAAGATACTACTGAACCACGTAGATCAACCAGAGTAAGATCCGCGCCAGAGTGGTACGGTAATCCTGTTCTGGAAATCATGCTACTAGATCATGATGAACCTACAAACTATGAAGAAGCGATGGTGAGCCCAGATTCCGCAAAATGGCTTGAAGCCATGAAATCTGAGATGGGATCCATGTATGAGAACAAAGTATGGACTTTGGTTGACTTTCCCGATGATCGGCAAGCAATTGAGAATAAATGGATCTTCAAGAAGAAGACTGACACTGACGGTAATATTACTGTCTACAAAGCTCGACTTGTCGCAAAAGGTTTTCGACAAGTTCAAGGGGTTGACTACGATGAGACCTTCTCACCCGTAGCGATGCTTAAGTCTGTCCGGATCATGTTAGCAATTGCCGCATTTTATGATTATGAAATTTGCCAGATGAATGTCAAAACTGCATTCCTGAATGAATTTCTGGAAGAAGAGTTGTATATGATGCAACCGGAAGGTTTTGTCGATCCAAAGGGAGCTAACAAAGTGTGCAAGCTCCAGCGATCCATTTATGGACTGGTGCAAGCCTCTCGGAGTTGGAATAAATGCTTTGATAGTGTGATCAAAGCATTTGGTTTTATACAGACTTTCGGAGAAGCCTGTATTTACAAGAAAGTGAGTGGGAGCTCTATAGCATTTCTGATATTATATGTGGATGACATATTACTGATTGGAAATGATATAGAATTTCTGGATAGCATAAAGGGATACTTGAATAAGAGTTTTTCAATGAAAGACCTCGGTGAAGCTGCTTACATATTAGGCATAAAGATCTATAGAGATAGATCAAAACGCTTAATTGGACTTTCACAAAGCACATACCTTGACAAGATTTTGAAGAAGTTCAAAATGGATCAAGCAAAGAAAGGGTTCTTGCCTGTGTTACAAGGTGTGAAGTTGAGTCAGACTCAATGCCCGACCACTGCAGAAGATAGAGAGAAAATGAAAGATGTTCCCTATGCTTCAGCCATAGGCTCTATCATGTATGCAATGCTGTGTACCAGACCTGATGTGTGCCTTGCTATAAGTCTAGCAGGGAGGTACCAAAGTAATCCAGGAGTGGATCACTAGACAACGGTCAAGAACATCCCGAAGTACCTGAAAAGGACTAAGGATATGTTTCTCGTATATGGAGGTGACAAAGAGCTCATCGTAAACGGTTACGTTGATGCAAGCTTTGACACTGATCCAGACGATTCTAAATCACAAACCGGATACGTGTTTACATTAAACGGTGGAGCTGTCAGTTGGTGCAGTTCTAAACAAAGCGTCGTGGCGGGATCTACATGTGAAGCGGAGTACATAGCTGCTTCGGAAGCAGCAAACGAAGGAGTCTGGATGAAGGAGTTCATATCCGATCTAGGTGTCATACCTAGTGCATCGGGTCCAATGAAAATCTTTTGTGACAATACTGGTGCAATTGCCTTGGCAAAGGAATCCAGATTTCACAAGAGAACCAAACACATCAAGAGACGCTTCAATTCCATCCGAGATCTAGTCCATGTGGGAGACATAGAGATTTGCAAGATACATACGGAGCTGAATGTAGCAGACCCGTTGACTAAGCCTCTTCCACGAGCAAAACATGATCAGCACCAAAGCTTCATGGGTGTTAGAATCATTACTGTGTAATCTAGATTATTGACTCTAGTGCAAGTGGGAGACTGAAGGAAATATGCCCTAGAGGCAATAATAAAGTTATTATTTATTTCCTTATATCATGATAAAAGTTTATTATTCATGCTAGAATTGTATTAACCGGAAACATAATACATGTGTGAATACATAGACAAACAGAGTGTCACTAGTATGCCTCTACTTGACTAGCTCGTTAATCAAAGATGGTTATGTTTCCTAACCATGGACAAAGAGTTGTCATTTGATTAATGGGATCACATCATTAGTTGAATGATCTGATTGACATGACCCATTCCATTAGCTTAGCATCCGATCGTTTAGTATGTTGCTATTGCTTTCTTCATGACTTATACATGTTCCTATAACTATGAGATTATGTAACTCCCGTGTGCCGGAGGAACACTTTGTGTGCTACCAAACGTCACAACGTAACTGGATGATTATAAAGGTGCTCTACAGGTGTCTCCAAAGGTACATGTTGGGTTGACGTATTTCGAGATTAGGATTTGTCACTCCGATCGTCGGAGAGGTATCTCTGGGCCCTCTCGGTAATGCACATCACTTAAGCCTTGCAAGCATTGCAACTAATGAGTTAGTTGCGGGATGATGTATTACGGAACGAGTAAAGAGACTTGCCGGTAACGAGATTGAACTAGGTATTGGATACCGACGATCGAATCTCGGGCAAGTAACATATCGATGACAAAGGGAACAACGTATGTTGTTATGCGGTCTGACCGATAAAAGATCTTCGTAGAATATGTAGGGACCAATATGGGCATCCAGGTCCCGCTATTGGTTATTGACCGGAGACGTGTCTCGGTCATGTCTACATTGTTCTCGAACCCGTAGGGTCCGCACGCTTAAGGTTTCGATGACAGTTATATTATGAGTTTATACGTTTTGATGTACCGAAGGTTGCTCGGAGTCCCGGATGAGATCACGGACATGACGAGGAGTCTCGAAATGGTCGAGACATAAAGATTGATATATTGGAAGCCTATGTTTGGATATCAGAAGTGTTCCGGGTGAAAACGGGATTTTACCGGAGTACCGGGAGGTTACCGGAACCCCTCGGGAGATATATGGGCCTTAGTGGGCCTTAGTGGAAAAGAGAAGAGGCAACCAGAGATGGGCCGCGCGCCCCTCCCCTCCCTTGGTCCGAATAGGACAAGGAGAGGGGGCCGGCCCCCCTTCCTCTTTTCCCCCTCCGCGAATCCTATTCCAACTAGGAAAGGGGGGAATCCTACTCCCGGAGGGAGTAGGACTCCTCCTGGCGCGCCACCTCTAGGCCGGCCGCACCGCCCCCCCTTTGAACCTTTATATACGGAGGCAGGGGCACCCCCTAGAGACACAAGTTGACCCACGTGATCATATTCTTAGCCGTGTGCGGCACCCCCTTCCACCATAGTCCTCGATAATATTGCAGCGGTGCTTAGGCGAAGCCCTGCGACAGTAGTACATCAAGATTGTCACCACGCCGTCGTGCTGACGGAACTCTTCCCCGACACTTTGCTGGATCGGAGTCCGGGGATCGTCATCGAGCTGAACGTGTGCTAGAACTCGGAGGTGCCGTAGTTTCGGTACTTGATCGGTCGGGCCATGGAGACGTACGACTACATCAACCAAACGCTTCCGTTGTCGATCTACAAGGGTACGTAGATCACACTCTCCCCTCTCGTTGCTATGCATCACCATGATCTTGCGTGTGCGTAGGAATTTTTTTGAAATTACTACGTTCCCCAACAAAGAGCTCGTGCACGCGCCATCGAGAACGAGGTCAATTCTTTCCTCTTCGAGTTTCATTCAGATTCGCACGAGAATGGGATTCTACCTCAAGGAGAAACGTTATGCATTCTTAGGTACTTCGGAGATCATCGCAAGGAAGCAAGGATGGAGATCCAAGCACCCGAGGAGAAGAAGGAAGGAGAAGGGAACGGAGACGCGGAGGCACTGGACCCCCCGGGTGCCCGGCCCCTTGCTGGCGCTGGTCGTGGCCACCCGGGTGCCCGGCCCTGCTGCTGGGTGCAGCCCAGCCGGTCCGGGTGCCCGAGCCACTTTACCCCGGGTGTCCGGACCCCTCCGAGACAGCCTGCGTGCAATTGGGGTTTTTACCCTTGTATCCCTCTCCCCCCTTCCACTTCGTCCCTAGGCTATATAAACTCCTTCCTAGCTCATTTGAGAGGTTAGCAAAGTACTAGAAACACAAAAAGAGAGCTTTGCTCATCTTCCTCCTATAGGAGATCTAGACCTCCTCTTGGAGAAGCTCCTCGTGGAGATCAAGCCCTCCTCTTGGAGAAGATCCTCTTGGATAACAAGACCTCACCTAGTGGGAAGAACTTTTACCCTAGTGCTATTTTCCTTAAATTGTTCATGTATGCTTGTGGATCTCTTGTATGCTACTCTAGTGGGTGTGTTATTTGGGTTTGTTAGAGTGATTTCCTCCTTGTGATTTTGTGTATTCTTGCTCTTTTCCCCCTCCAAGTGTGAAAAGATCCCCTCTAGGGTTTCACCCTACAACACAAGTACACGGCACAAGGCCGGCATTGTGGTAGGCCAACCTCCAAGTGATCCACAGATGAGCTCGGAGGAGAAGGAGGCGGATTGAGACAGCATGGAGATGGCAGAGGTCGTGGATGAGGAGGCACCGGAGAGTGAAGCTGCTGAACAACTTCGCAAGTGAGTGCAGAGGGCTTTCATTCATATACTGCAGGTGTTTGGCAAAATATTTGTTGTCTGAAATCACCGAACTTTGTCCAATTTGATTAGCCCAACATCTGAACATGGTGACTTTGGCCCAGTCTGATGCCAGGTAAAATGTGGCTTGCAGAACTTCAACCATGAGAGTAATGGTGAGAACAAGTACAGTAATGAGAGTATGAGCAGTCTTGGCCTGCAGCTCAGTTATAGCAGCTGTTGTCACCACAGCCAATGAATTCCGTGTGACATAGTATAAGACAACAGATGCTTCTGCGGTGCTGCAAGGGAGAAGCCGCTTGATGTTAATTTCTGAGTAGAGGGCATAGTGAAAGACCTCAAAGAGATGCTTCTTCCACTGCTTGTTGTCGTCGAGATCATAGGACGTGATGGCGTTGGTGCATCCAGCAACCAGGAACAAAGAGACACAGCCCAGACAGGATACAGGACATTCTTCACCGGGGAAGTCTGCATCATGCCCAATGTGTAGGTGACCAGAGGGAACGACATGGTGTAGGACAACCACGCGCCACCCACAAACGTGTTCTGACATATCCTTTGCTTCGATGCTTCTCTGAATTTCTATTGGGCATCGGGCTGTGTTCCGGCCGTTGTTGGCCCAATCGTTCCGTCGCATTCTGTCCCTGCCGCTGTTGGTCATCGGGTTGTGTGCGCATCGACATTTGCTCGAATGAAACACACCGCGACATGCAGTGGCAGTTCTCGCCTGCACTCCAACGGAAATACACCGAGGCATGCAGTGCACGCTTGCACTCCAATGGAAATACACCGAGGCATGCAGTGTACACATGCAATCCGATGAAAATACACACAGGCATGCAGTGCACGCATGCACTCCAACAGAAATACTAGGCATGCAGTGCACACATGCACTCCAACAGAAATACATCCACCGCATGCAGTGCACGTCTGCAGTCGAATGGGAACACGGGGCCGCATGCAGTGCGCACATTGCACTCCAATGGAAACTGGTTTTCGGGTTGCGTACGTGCCGTTGCTGGCCCAATCGGTGTCCCTTTGTTACGTGGTGCTGTCTTCTTCTTCTGACAAACAGCGGTGCCGCTTCGATCGTTTCATCTGGATGGTGCTGACGCTGCCGCCTTCAACGTTGGTTTGGAAGCCTGCTATCCTTTCTGATCGGTGCTGATTTTCTTACTGTTGTAGTTCCTCCTGTGTGCTGCGGAGCTATAAATAGGTTGCTTCTGTCCAATCCGCGCCGCTCCACCGTTGTACTACAGTCTACACACTTATAGATAGCTCCATCTCTGCCTTGCTTTCTGCTCTACCCACCAGCACGCCACCGTCGCCCTTCTTTCCCCGGTGCATCAACGCCCCGCCGTCGTATGCTTGATTTGCTGTCGTCGTCGCCGTCGCCGTCGCTTTGAGAAGCACGCTACGCCGGGAGGGGCGAGCCACTGCCGGCCGAAGGCCATAGACGTGGTGGTGCCGCTGGAGGGCATCGTGGCCGCATTCTCCTGCATGGTCACAGCCAGCCACGCCGGACAGCGCCGCTGTGTCGCTGTGCCAGTGTGATGAGATGCACATGGACCCGGTCCAGTGGCCCTTCCGTTCATGCTTGGACGGTGTCTTGCTGCCATGACAAGGTGGCCATGTTCGTTCGAGCTTGGACTGCAACTTGCGCCATGCTCGGACTCTCTTTCTCTTACGTCTCTTGAAATTTCTCTCGCCGATCAGGTTCACCGGCGAAGTCGAGGCCGATGACGCCGCGACGGAGTGGAGGAGGCGGCCGAGCTCCTCCTTGCAGGAACACGGTGACACTCCGAGGTAGTTCCTGGAATGCAGTTCAGATCTGGCCCAGCCCATCAGGAGATATGTCCACTGTCCACAAGCCGCAGCCCATTTGCAGCACCGCTCGACAGCACAGATCGAGACACCAACACTTGATTGTGAGTCAACGAGTCGTTCCCCAAATCCCCAATCCCCACCCTGCTGCCTCCCTACGTCCGCGTCCGGCATCGCCGCGTCGGCGACCTAATTCCTTGACGACGGTGGTCGGCGGCGGCAACTGACGACGGCAGTCGGCGGCGTTCCCCTTCTCAGTCGGCTGCTCAAGCGGCCGCACCCGCGAGCGACGCGCCCGGCGGCCAGCGGCCACACGCCCCCGGCCCACACCCAGTTCGCCTAGGTGCACAGCGGCTCCTCCTCCTGTGCTCGTCTAGTTCACAGCGCCTGCTCATCCGCTTCTTGCTATTGCTAGGTACGGTGACTGATTTAGGGCTCCTGTTGATTAATTGGATGCAAATCAACTGCTGCTACTCACTGCTTTTGTTAATTCCGACGAGTTGAGATGTTGTGGTAACTTTGATGTCTACCCAATTGATTATTTGATAGAAAATTTGATGTTGTATAAATATTTGTTTAGGTAGCAATTGTGAAACAACAGAAGATGCAGTCTTTTTTTAAAAGAAAAGGGGATGAGGGATTAGCTCCAGATGCTCTAGCATTGGTGCCATATATGGATGGAAGATATGCTGAAGATGCACAAGAAGGCCAAATGAAAGATGATAATGTGCAGGAAAATCAGATGCAAGATGATGATGTGCCGGATGTAGAACAAAGAGCAAATGAACATGTCACTTTTTGAGGCATTGAGTTGTTGGAGCGAGATCCTGCACTACGTCCACAAATTTGGCAGTACCCCCCAAACCAAAGAGATGAAGTATGAAGAGCTTACTTGAGGCTGGGTCCCAATCAACCTAAACGAAAGAAATATAAAGCTATTGGAAAACCAGGACACAAAAGACGTTTTCAGTACAGCTATTTTCGTGATTTTCCATCATGGCTGGAGTATTCATTGACCTTTCATTGTGCATATTGTCTGTATTGCTTTCTCTTTAGCAAAAATAGAAAGAAAAGAGGTGGTTTTGATGTCTTCACAACACATGGTTTTAATAATTGGAAGGAAGTTCATGATGGACAGAAGTGTGCACTTTTAGTTCACATGGGATCAAGTCCTTGCTCACAACATAACAATGCAGTGAGAGATGGCCATGCTTTATTGGATCAGTCAAACCATTTGGCAAATATCTTTGATGTGAAGACCATGGGGGATAAAGAAAAGGATCGTTTAAGGCTCAGAACTACGATTGCGGTTGTAAAGGGGCTCACATTTCAGTCTTGTGCTTTAGGAGGCCATGATGAGAGGCCGGAATCAAGAAACAGAGGTAACTTTCTTGAGATGTTGAAGCTTCTTGTAGAATTCTGCCCTGATGTTCAAGCTGTAGTTCTTGGCAATGCTCCACAAGTTTGCAAATACACATCACACGAAATTCAAAATGAGATCTTGAGCATTTATGCTATGAAAGTCAGGGAGCATATTCGAGCAAAAATTGGGGACTCAAAGTACTCTATTCTTGTGGATGAAACATGTGATGTGTCCAAAAGAGAGCAAATGGCACTAGTTTTCAGATTTGTTGATAAAGATGGTTATTCCCAAGAAAGATTCTTTCATCTCATACATGTAGCCAACACAAAAGCACTGACACTAAAGATGGAGTTGTGTAAAGTATTATCCAAGCATGGATTTGATGTACAAAATCTTCGAGGCCAGGGGTACGATGGGGCAAGCAACATGAGGGGAGAGTTGAATGGATTGCAAGCTCTATTCATTAAAGATTGTCCCTATGCATATTATGTTCATTGCTATGCTCATCGGTTGCAACTCTCCCTTGTTGGTGCAGCAAGAGATGTGGTTCCAATCACCCAATTTTTTCAGAAACTTCACTTTGTTATAAACACAGTTGACTCCTCTTCAAAGCGACATGATGAGTTGCATGACGCCCAGGTGGTTGAGATTGCACGCTTGCTTGCTATCGATCAGATTGAAACAGGCAAAGGAGCCAATCAAATACGCTCATTGAAGCGACCAGGAGAGACTAGATGGGGTTCCCACTTAGGTTCGATTTCTAGCCTTATGCATATGTTCAATCCAGTGAGAGTTGTTCTAGAAAATCTAGCCGCAGATTCATCAGCTGGAGCAAACCGGGCTGATGGTGATACTTCTTTCACTTACCTGACCTCTTTTGAGTTTGTATTTATCCTATGCATGATGAAAGAAATATTGGAAACTAGCGAAGATCTTGGGAAGGCTTTACAGAAGAAAGCACAAGACATAGTAAATGCAGTTCGTCTAGTGCATTCCACAAAAGTACTTCTAGAAGAGATGAGATCAGATGAAGGATGGGAGTTGTTCATTGGAAATGTTGTTGAGTTCTGTGTGGAGCATGATATAGATATTCCAGACATGGAAGAACTATACATTCTGCGTGGTGGGCGTGCTCGTCGTCAACCTGATCACTTTACTAGAGAAAGGTGTCTACGAGTGGAGATATTTCGAGCAACAATTGACAACCAACTAAATGAATTGAATCTTAGGTTCAATGAGAAAGTGATGGATCTCTTATCCATTAGTGTTACATTGATTCCAAAAAATGGATTTACATCATTCAACGTCAAAAGGAAATATGTTCAATGGTGGAGAAATATTATCCGGCTGATTTTACACAACAAGAGAGATATGGGTTGGAGATTCAGCTCAACCATTTTGCTGCAGATGCTAAAAACAGTGGAGACTTGAAGAAGCCCATCACCATAACTTCTTTATGCCGATGGCTTGTTGAGACAGGACGAGATAGAATTTACAATTTGCTTGATAGGTTGCTTCGATTGCTTGTTACTCTCCCGGTTTCCACTGCAAGTGCTGAGCGTGCTTTCTCGAGCTTGAAGATTATCAAGTCAAGGCTACCTAATCGAATGGAAGATGATTTTCTTGCAGACAGATTGTTGCTACAAATTGAACGAGAAATTGCATCAAAAATTCCTTGTGAAGATATAATTGCTGATTTCAAAAGTAGGAAGAATAGAAGATCGTATCTTTAGTTGGCAGTAGTGCTAGTTGGTTCTGTTTATTTGTCTTCTGGTCATTTGGTGTCACTACTGTTTGGTGTGGTCCGTTCTTTTGGAGCACCAAAATTTACCTATCAACAATGCTCAGGTATGTGTGAACCTGATGTATTTGTGTGAACAAGTACAATATATATATATATATATATATATGTGTGTGTGTGTGTGTGTGTGTGTGTGTGTGTGTGTGTGTGTGTGTGTGTGTGTGTGTGTGTGTGGGGTCGCGCTATTCGTTACCCTGGGTGAGAAATAGTTATTCTTCACCCCCTCTATTTTACCATCAATACACCGTAATTTTACGTTTCGTAAGTTTTGTCTTATTTCCGACGCAAAAAGGGACTATAAGAAAATATATAATCGCCGTAAAAGATATTTTATGTTATGTAAAATTACAAACGTAAAAACATAGTCTGAAATACACATAAACTGCAAATTTTCTTGTCTTATGACCTATATTTTTATTTTCTTATTTCAAATTTTACGAAGTGAATCCATAGGAATGTAACTATTTGAATTCTAAACGTAATTTAATTATGAAATGATCGTAAGATCACTTCGGATGAAGAATAACTTATTCTGCACCCTGGGTGATGAATAGTAACACTATATATGGTCCTCTAATTGTCCTTGCATATGTTCTACAACTTAGTAGTTTTTTATGCATATGATGTGTTCTTATATGAAATCGGCCCCCACTTGAGATTTGGTCACGCTCCGCCACTGCTTGCGGGAACACGTACGGTGACACTTCAAGGTAGTTCCAGTCCTTTGCATTTTTCGTACCTGCATGTGCATGTATCAACTGATTTTCAGTATTTTTTCTTTGGCCGCTTAATTTAGACGGCTAGCATATCTTTCCATTTGCATGTGTATGTAATTACGTGTATGCGTTGCTGCTTTGCTGTGTGTCGTAGATGCATGGTCGTGTAATTCGTTCCTTGGAGCGGTCATGGCCTGTAAATACGGGGACTTCCCTAATCCCTACTTTGCTTCACGGTTGTGGTTAGTTAGATTTTTAATCCCATCGTGGCAATGCCCGTGCTCCTCGCCGTCTGGATCATGCATCCTTGTGGGATCCATCTCTGCACCCCTCCTCCGCGATGCCTCGGCCGACAGCACCACCTCTCCTCTCCGGCCATCTCCTCCCTGCGATGTGCCAGACATGATTGAGCTCAAACGTCTTGGGAGTAGCGTCCCCACTCTCCAGGTTCGCCGCTTCGATCTGTGTTAACTGCTTGCTCCTGTAGGCAAGCGTGGGGCCTCCTTCTTCTCCTCAGCCTAGCATGCGACGGATCCGGCTTGTCTACTCCCTCCTCATACTTTCATCCGTGTTTCTACTTCATCTTACGATTGTCTTTTTTCCTTTTTTTTTCCTTTTAATCTAATCATCTTCCCCCTCCCCCTGATTTTAAGAGGTAGGGCCGGGTGCCTGCCTGTTGCTCACTGTTGGAAATATGAACAATTTACCGAATGATTTTATTAACAGAAACACTAGAGCAGACAGTATAGCAAGTTGCATATATGAAATAGAGTCTAACATATCTAGGGCAAATACTAGAACAAGGAAGTCGGCGACCTTCCGTACAGGACTCAAAAGGTGTGTCTTGGCGGGCGAAGGAGGAGAGCGCGCGGATGTCCCTCTTGTTCTCATGCTCATACAAATGGGGAAAGAACCTCCCTTATAAAGAGGTCCAACTCTTTCTAAACTAGCAATGTGGGACTAAATTTTAGTTCCACCTCTTGCCTTGTACGAATGGGCTGCTTGGACCTATAGGATTTATTAAGAATTTCTGAGATTGCTATTAGGCTAGGCCCAAAATAGACAAAATTCCAGCACTCACTGCCAGCCGTTTAATGGACGCAGCCATTAGCCTACTTGTCACGTAAAACAGGTTACATCCCAGCAATCACGTACACCGGTCCACATCCAGTAGAAAATCGGTAGACGTTGTACAACTGCCGACTTAGTATTATGACAAAAAATAATCTTTTTATTCATGGAATATGCTATATGTACTTCACTGAATAAGTCTATTTTCGTTTTACTAGGCATGATTTATCTATCAGTGCAGTTTTTACATCTCCATATCATGTATTCCATTGTTATTTTCTTTCAGAAAACATAACTTTTTGTCATTACATCACACCAATCATCTACACTAAACAAATTCGCTCGCAAGTTTAACTCTCTACAAAAAAAAGTACAGCCATTTTTTATGCTCCTTATAAGATTTGTGACCTATATTACATTCTTATGACACTAAAAAAAAGGGCCACCGGGCCATAATTTTTCCCAAGTTAACAATACCATCACTATTAAAACATTCCAACCTTTCTAGCCAACATATTTTTCGATGATTTATAGTCTACACAACATTTTAAATCTTAGCTTCTTTTTGGCCCATACAAAAAATAAGCATTGAATATTCCCAAAAAATAGTGCACGTTCAATAGATACGTATACAATAAAGTACATGCAATAACATTGTTAAACAAAGTCTGCCAAGGAAAAAGTTGTGAACCAGGATATCCTTCTTCATCTGTTGGCTCTTTCAATTAATTGTTCTTCTGACACTTGCATGCTCCCACTCATCTTTTAAAATAAAATGAGCACAAAAGACAGTCCAATTTACGAACAATAATTTGCAACAAACATAAATAAAAAACATTAAATTAACCGGTATCTATGTACAGTATACAGTAACATTAAGTACCATCGACAAGCAGACACCACTACTATTGTGTGATAGAAACATCCTTGCCAATATAACAATGCTCAACAAAGTCAATTCAGAAGGCAGAATCAAATCTTAGCAAAGGCATGTTACAAAATTTGAATATCATACCACTCCATATGTACTCTAGCGTTCACAGATTGATGACCTAACCAGTTCTTACACTGGTACTCAGCCATGTGTAGATCGCCGGCAACAATGTGCAAAAGTTCTGTATCATTTCACTACATGTACTAATCCTGCAGGAGGCTAAATTAGAATGATATAAACTGCAAATGAATGTAGTGTGTTTAGTCTTACTTGAAAGAAATGACAATGTATACTTTCCATCTTGCAGGGATGTAATACTCATGGTGATAGCAGATGTATCATTTCCAAAATGATCATGCGTAGAGCTAGCTATCTTGTGAATCCAAATTTATAGCCACAAATAGTATATACATATGTACCATATCTCGCCGCGCGGGTATGGCTAGTAAATTTACTACACTAAGATTGGTAGTCTAGTAGTATAATTTAGTACCTCGAAATTCCACAAGGGCATGTGAAACCAGAAAGTTTTGTTGTCTGCCAGGACAAGCAAGACTTGTCAGATGAGTGTAGTAGTGTATTATAAACACATCAAAGCTTGTGCCTTGAATCTTCCTCAGGCCAGTCCCTAGCAATGCATAATGTACTCAAATTGACATTAGCATCTGAGTATCTGAATTCATGCTTCTGGAGTGGAATCCAGGACAGTGCTCGCTGCTACAAATCAAATGGGGGATCCCAATTAAGCACACTGATTGAACAAGCACGAACTAAGGGAAACCATTGGATCCACAAATTTTAGAAAAATGATGCAAGTAAAAATAGGGTTTGTATGTGTCACCATTAAGGGTTGGCCCGTCATTATGAGCAGATCCTGGACTGTCTTTGGGCTCCCTGAGAAGGAACGGGCTGGAGCACTTGAAATTGGAAGGCATAAGAAGAGAACGGAATCTGCGGTTTGCAGGGGAATTTCAGTGAGGCGCCGCCATGCGTCAGACACCGTTGTGGCAATCCCACACATCGATTTTCCAACTTGCCACGGACGCCAATATCTTCGTGGGCGAGGCCCTTAGATCTTGCCCTCTAGCGATATACTTCATGCGGTCCCTCGACCCAGCTGAAGAGGCCAGCTAGGCCGACCTCGTGGCCAAGCTCGGCTCCAGACAGCTCAGCTTGGGGGTTGATTCTGTCACCTGGAGCTTAGCAGCCTCACAAAATTTATCGGTCAAATCGCTTTACAATTAGCTCACCGAGGGCAACTCGCTGGACATAGCCAGGGGGCTATGGAAGGCTGCCCTGCCACTCAAAATTTTTAAAAAAGTTTGTGGCAAATGTTTAGAAACTGCTTATCGACGTCAGATAATGTGGCCAAACGTAACGGACCGACCGATGGCTCTTGTCCGTTTGCGGACTAGGGGAGGACGCGAACCATGTTTTCTTTCGCTGCTTCCTAGCTAGGTTTGCGTGAAACACCATTAGAGAAACGTTCAGTCGGAACTGAAATCCCCTCTCGGGAGGGAACCTGCTTTCCTCGCTGCAATCACAGCGGGGCGCTTATGCAAGGATCGCTTGGCGATGCGTAGGGGCACTTTTGTGGTCTTTATGGACGACCCAAAACAAAATTCGATTGAGAAGAAATTCCCCGCTCATCCAGCTGATGTTATTTTCAAATGTCATCTCTTCTTATAGATATGGACACCGTTGGGGAAGCAACATGATGCTGAGCGCATGCTGGAGATCATGGAGAAGATTAAAAGCACCCTCACGCTGGCTCGGCAGACCACACCGACAGATTGAGCTTTTGGTGTCTTCCTCCGCGAGGGAGGTAGGCCTGATGATCACCTAGTTTAATCCTGTTGTGCCTATGCTTCTGGCTGTTTCGAACATGACGCGTATTTGGACAGTGTTGTGTCGTTTATTTTGGTTTATGGGTCTGTAAGCTTGAGAACCTTGTTTGGATGCTGCATGGTGGTTTTATTAATTTAAAACCGGACGTTTTTAGTGTCTTCGTTTAAAAAAAAAAGCACTGCCGCGCAAGCCGTCTGGGCAGGGGCCTAGATAGTGTTGTGCCTGCCTGTTTTTTTTAGAACATTGTGCCTGCCTGCTGCGTGCAGACTCTGCAGAGGGGCCTTCGTGTAAGTACGGGCCGGGCTTCGTGAGGGCAGGCTGCATTGTAAACTAGCGCAGCCTGCAGTACTTTGGAATGAACCTTTTTTCCAGGGTTCCCTATTCGGCGTGCAGGTCTCCCGCAAGCGACCTGCCGCGCACCCCCCCGTCACACCTGTCTTTTCTTTCTTTCTAAATATTCTGTTTTCCTTTCTATTTTTTATTTTTCTTCTCGAACATTTTTTTCATCGAATTCCAAAAATGTTCATCAATGTCAAAAGATGTTCAGCAATTCAATTTTTTGTTCATCATTTTTAAAATTTCTTCATCCATTTTTCAAATACAAGTTTTGTTCATCAGGTTAAAAAAATATTCATCGATTTCGATTTTTTCAGAAAATACAAAGAGATGTTCATCCTTATTAAAAAAATACTCATAAAAATGCTCACCAGAATAAAAAATGATCATTAAAATTCAAAAAAGGTTCATTCCTTTGAAGCCACAAACATTTTTTAATTCAGGAACTATTTTTGAATATTCACAACTTTTAAAAAAATTATTACTTTTTGTAATCCTGAAATAAAAAAAAAAAAAAAAAAAAAAAAAAAAAAAAAAAAAAAAAAAAGGGGGGGGGGGGGGGGGGGGGGCAATGGGCCGTCCCGCCCCGCGCATGGGTGCGGGGTGCGCGTTTCCGCATCCTAGGGCGCATATAGGTTGCCAAATAGGACCTCCCCTTTATCCCCGTTTCCACGAAAACTGAAGCAAGACTAGAAAAAAAGGAAAATTGAAGCTGAATGCAGCACACAAATAGCTTTTCTTAGTCTTAGAACAATTTGTATGCTCCTTTGAAGCATATCGCAGGATATATATTTAACAGATTCATCATCACTATGCTATTAATCTTGACATGCGGCCTATCCATCTCGTCATGATGTTTTTTCTATTAAAACAATATCATTTTTTCCCCAGGAGAACTGTGTCTAGCATTTACCGGTTGCCCATCTACCTCTTGATCTTCCAATGCAGCAGCTCAATTTGTAGAACTAGCGCAGCAATGTGAAGAGACATGACCATTATTTACCTTCTTTGGGAATGAAATCGTTAATACCAAGTTACCAACTTCAGGTGCACCACACATCATCATCCACTTCGAATCCTGGTCGACGCGGATGGGTTAGGGACGAGAGTAGAGAGGAAGAGCGGCGGCACGCGGGGGTGGGATGATTGCATCTCGGAGCTCCCCAACGCACCACGGCTGCCGCTTAAGTCAGCAATGCGCACCGGTGCTCTAGCTCACGGGTGCCCAACCTCTGAGAGCAGCGTGCAGCCCGTGTCCTCCTCACAGTGATTCTATTATCATTGCTCATTCCATTAAAATTATTGCCGTCATTAGTTAGTCAAAAAACGTGTAATACATCGGCGAAACTGCTAGCAGGCTGCCACAGTACAGATGGCTGTCGGAAGTTGGTCAGTGGTGCACATCTGAAACATGCAAAATCCTAGACAACAGTTTCCGCATAACAATTTTCTTACACAGTACTAATGACGGCTTTGACATGTTTCAAAAAACTATGGGACAAAAAGCTTGAATCACCTTACCTCCCTTATTACAGTTCCAAACTAAATCGTCACTTGAAAGTTCAAATGCAATACACTGAGAAATTTTAGTTTCAAGACACATCGTGCCCTGAAAATTAATTGTTAAACACCGATGGTTGAATAATCAGCAACTCACACAAAGATAGAACAACTTCTTCCGTTCTTGGAATAGCTTGGGAAGGCAGGACTGTGCCTTGATCTAGGTATTACTGTGCAGAAATTCTGCTCAGCTCCACTATCCTTCCTAGAGTCCCTGTGATTTCATCCGGTTCAGAATTGGATGAAGGGAACCATTGTGAGGAAGAGCTCGTCACCTCCGGCCCCAAAGAAGTTCACCAGTATTTCCTATAACATTGAGTATTGCTCGGGCATGATCCCTTAGCAAGTGACCCATCCAACACTCCACCAAGCCATCCAGCTTCCCATGACGGTCACGGGTGCATGGCTGCATGAGGTGATCTGACTTTGAAGCACGGAAACACGACGTGGCGGCAGAGTAGGATAGATATATACAATGATTATGAAGACAAAAGGGTGCGTTCTACATTTACGATTATTCCTGGTGCCTTCTATGCCTATCCCTAACAAGTTTAAATCCTAGAGATACAACAAATAATGCACGAAATGATATCGGATGATTCTAAGACCAATTTTTTTTGACAAATAAGGCATTTCATCTTTTACTAAGGGAATCCTTGCTCTTTGTAAGAGACTTGGGTGATAGGCATTGATATGAACTCAGTAGCCCTCCGGTAGATCAATAGCCGAGGATCCATTTGTTATGAGTTTGGTCCTTAGGTAGGTCGGACACTACGGAAGATGTAAATAAACTATGCATTTACTTGCCTTTGCATCAATGCACATATCTAACACGCAATTTTGTAGTAAAAAGTTCATGAAAACGAAGTTGTTCCCACCAGCTAACGTTCCTTCCTTAGAGAGAAAAAAGTGAGGCAAGTAAAACCAGCGTCGCCTAGTAAATTATCATGGGGAACTTTGGTGGCATGCATGTGAGGTTTCGTTCGCATTTAGGTAGTTCAGGTAGGCCCTTGTTTTTGAGGTTAAGAGTGCCACCCACCTAATACGGACCGAAGTACATATCACCTAATCCTCATCTGCGCCAAAGTGAATATGCAAGCCAATGTCTTTCAAGCATTTGTTCATCAGAAGGAACTTTGTCATGCAGAACCATGTTTTGCGCTATTACTGTCTGAGTTGCTAAAAATGTTGCACAGAGCAGAGTCTTTCCAATTAATACGCATCTGAAACACGTAAAAACAGTTTCAGTGATCCTTTCTGAGCTATGGACGGCCAAAAATACAATAAATTCTATAAAGATGCAGTTGAGCGCTCTCTAGAAGTGAAGTTCATCCTCAGGTTCAACGCACAACACCGGACCGGACTATATCATGTGTCCTGGCAACATGGCCGCAGAAGGCACACGATTCAGTTCCAAGCATCTGAGCGAACGAATCCATATACAATACATACATCACAAGTTCCAAGGATCGGCCCGTCAAAATGTAGGTTCTTCAAAGTGAAAAAGATAGAAATAAGAGAAGATAGGTACTCCACTTCAGAAAATTGGGAGACTCCAAAATGGATAATAGAGGCATCGAAGGTATGTAAATCAAACTGATCAAAGGGCTGAATCATAGATAAAAGCACAATAGTTTTTCTTACATAGTACTACTGACGGGTTTGACGCATTTCAGGAAAACCCACTGTTTGTACCTTGTCGTATACAAACTACGGGACAAAAAACCTGAAGCGTGCCACTACCCTGTTATTACAGTTCCAAATCTGAAGCATACCTAGTGGTCAATCCGGACTTCAAATACAATACACTGAGAAATTTCAATATATAGATGACATACAGCGAGGGAAGTCTTGGTGAACATGCACCAGCAAATTACACAAGCACAGAACAGCTTCTTCATCTCAATGGAATCTGCAAGGGAAAGCAATTCTTCTTTATTCTCATTATGTTGCATGGGGGTCCCTAAATGATGAACGGATGAAGGAATTGAGAAAAGAATCATAGTATGAGAGATCAATAATTTGTATGTTCAGAAAAAGTATATATGATAAGTCATGGATACAATAACAAATTTCCTCTAAATGATTAGAGGTAACTGTTGGATGAATGGCAACTGAATTCTCAGGAGGGCCAGAGGCCAATACATGTACATAAATGGTAAAGTGCAAGAGACCCCTTGTACAATAGGGATAAACCGAAAAAGGGCTATACACATCTAACACCCCCATCAAACTCATGATGGATCAACAACACTGAGTTTGGAGAGAAGAAAACTATGCTGCGCTCAAGTCTGTGCCTTCGTGAAGAAATCTGCCAACTGTAACTCAGAGGGCACATAGTGAAGAGCGAGAGTCTGATCCTGCACAGCAGCACGCACAAAGTGGGCATCCACACCGATGTGCTTGGTGAGCTCATGCTTCACCGGGTCACGCGCAATACTGATAGCACCAGTACTGTCTGACAATAAGGGAGTCGAGGTAGCAGCAGACACACCAAAATCCTCAAGTAGCCACCGTAACCAGATCACCTCAGCCGTCAGCATAGCCATGGCTCGCAACTCAGCCTCTGCACTCGAGCGAGAAACTGCAGTCTGTTTCTTGGTCTTCCAGGCAATAAGAGAGCCACCAAGAAAGACACAATAAGCAGACAGTGAGTGTCGATCAGAGGGATCACTAGCCCAGGTAGCATCAGAGTAGGCCTAGAGCTCAAGAGAGCTGGAGCGAGGAAAGAAAAGGCGCTGAGAGATCGTGCCACAAAGATATCGTAGAACACGGAGGAGATGACCATAGTGGACAGAGGTGGGGGCTGAAACGAACTGACTCAGAATGTGGACATGATAGGAGATGTCAGGACGCGTAACAGCAGGATAGACAAGACTGCCAACAAGGTGACGATAGCGAGTGGGATTAGGGAGAGGGTCACCATCAGAGGCACGGAGCTGAACGTTGAACTCCATAGGAGTGACAACAGTGCGCTCATCACCAAGAGCAGCGCGAGCAAGAAGACCCTGAATATATTTTTCTTGGGAGATGTAGAAGCCATCAGAGGTCGAGGAGATCTCAATCCCAAGAAAATAGCGAAGAGGACCAAGACCAGTCATGAGAAACTGGTCGCGAAGGCGAGCCTTAACAAAGGCAATGTATTCAGAGTCGTCGCCAGTGATGATCATGTCATCAACATAGAGAAGGAGAAGAGTCCGACCATGAGGAGACGTGTGAACAAACAACGCGGGATCATGATCACTGGGCAAGAACCCAGCGGCAGTCACCACAGAGGCGAAGCGCTCAAACTAGGCGCGAGGGGCCTGTTTGAGACCATAGAGGGAGCGGCGAAGTCTACAGACCATACCATCAGGAGCATAGTACCCCGGGGGTGGCTGCATATAAACCTCCTCACGCAACTCGCCATTGAGAAAAGCGTTCTGAACATCAAGTTGAGAGATAGACCATTGACGAACAGAGGCCACAACAAGAAGAGTGCGGACAGTGGTCATGTGGGCCACAGGAGCGAATGTCTCATCATAATCGCGCCCCTGCTCCTGCTGAAAACCGCGGGCCACAAGGCGAGCTTTGTAGCGCTCAAGGGAACCATCGGAGCGAGTCTTAATCTTGTAGACCCACTTGCAGGTGATGGGGCGGACACCGGAAGGAAGGGGAACAATATCCCAGGTGCTAGAGCGCTCCAGAGCAGCAAGCTCTTCGGCCATCGCAAGCTGCCATTCAGTCTGAGTGATGGCAGTCTGATAGGAAGTGGGCTCAACAATAACAGAGAGACCATACCGATCGGGGGAGTAGAGATCAGGCGGGAGGCGAGGCCGAGCACGGAGGTTGTGAATCGGGGGAGGCGTGAGAGGTGAACCAGAGGTGGAAGGCTCATCAGAGGAGACCTCCGCAGTGCAAGAGCGACGAGTATAGTGAAGAGGAAACGGTGAGAGAGGGCGACGGACGGGAGATGATGGCGGAGAGGTGGAGGAGGAGGATGGAGAGGATGGTGTCGGTGGTGAGTGAGAAGGAATGAGAGGTGCCAGAGGAGGAGGTGACACATGAGGCACATAGAAGGGTGTATTGGGAAGAAGAAGAAAAGATAGGTCGTCCACAGAGAAACGCGAGGAAGAAGGACGTGGGTAGTAAGAGCGAGACTCATCAAATGTCACAATCACGCGAGATGCGCAAGCGACGACCCACTGGATCCCAACATCGATAGCCCTTGTGCTCATCACTGTAGCCAAGGAAAACACACTCAACCGACTGAGCAGTCAGTTTGGTGCGTTCTCGGGGGACAAGGAGAACGTAGCACACACACAGCCAAACATACGAACAGCTGAGTAGTCAGGAGAGCGACCAGTGAGACATTCCAGAGGAATACCACCTTGAAGAGCAGTCGATGGCTGAATATTGATAAAATAGGTGGATGCGGAAACAGCCTCGGCCCAAAAATGGGATGGAAGGGAAGCAGCAATCATCAGCGCACGAGTCGTCTCAAGCAAATGACGATGCTTTCGTTCGAAAACGTCATTTTGAGCATGAGCGCCAGGACATGAGAACTGGGCAAGACTACCCTGTTCCGCGAGAAAACCTTGCAACATCTGAGAGATATACTCTCCAGCGGAGTCAGCACGAAAAATACGAATGGGCGTGGCAAACTGGGTGCGAACCATGGCAGCAAAACGTTTGTATATAGGGAGAACTTCGCTGCGAGATTTCATGAAGTAGAGCCAAGTGTAGCGAGAGAAATCATCAATAAACAAAACATAGTAGCGATGACCACCCTTCGAATCAAAGGGACCAGGATCCCAGACATCATAATGAACTAAATCAAAAGGACGCTGAGATACAGACTCACTAGTAGGGTAAGGTAACTGAGTCTGTTTGCCAAGTCTGCAACCATTACAATATAAGGAGACATCTCCAGATACAGACCCTAAGAGGCCCTGACGAACTAAAGAAGACAAGCAAGAGCCACAGATGTGACCAAGGCGATGATGCCACTGCTGGAAGGACGCAGACGAAGAGGCAGCAAAAGCATGGGAGCTGGCAGAAGTAGTGGCAGCGGAATGAACACAAAGCCAGTCAACCTCCCAAAGGCCCTCGGACTCACAGCGCCGGGGGCCAGCACCAACCAAAGTCTTGGTGCGTCGATCCTGAATGGAGCAAGAGTCGGTATCAAGAATGACACGACAACCAGAATCAGTAAGGTGGGCAGCAGAAAAAAGATTCATGGTAAGGCGAGGGACATGTGAAACACTAGGAACAGAAAAAGATGGAGTGGAAAGAAGACCACGACTAGTAACAGGAAGAGGTGTGCCATCGGCAGTAAGAACATTAACAGGCGAATCAAGAGGTCGAAGGGAAGACAGCACAGAAGAATTAGAAGACATATGAAAGGAGGCTCTAGAATCCAGAATCCAGAACCCACGAAGATGTACCTGACTGAGTAGATGCCTGCGGTGATGGAGAGGTGGATGCAGTTACAGCAGCAACGGAACCAGTCGACGAAGAGCCCGAGGAAGCCAAGAGACGCTTGAGCCTCACAATGTCCTGGTCGGTTAGTGACGGAGTTGAGGAAGATCCAGGAGTCCCACTGGAAGAGGAGCGCCTCTGGTCTCGCTTCTTCTCACGACAATCAGACTCGGGATGTCCTGGCCGAGAGCAATAGCCACAGAAGGTGTCACGTCACGACCGGGCCTTCTCAGCATAAGCAGGGCGACCCACCCCCTGAAGGCATGGGTAGGAGCGGTGGAGCAGTGAGCCGAGCGGACGACACTGGAGCCCGAGCAGCCAATACAGATGGGACCACCAGCAAACCAGCAGAGCGAAGGCGGGTCTCCTCAGCACGAAGCTCGGCAAGCATCTCCGAGACAGGAACACGACCACGAGCAAGCAAGTGAGCACGTCTGGGCTCAAACTCAGAGCGGAGACGAGATAAAAACTCATGGACCCGCTGAAACTCCAAGTCAGACCGCGTAGTCTGACAGCAGCGGCAGGTTCCACAAACAACTGTCCTCAGTGAGTCAAGCTGACGCCAGATGGCAGAACACTGTGAGTAGAACTCATCCACAGACGAATCACCCTGCTGGAGAGCATGCTCCCGACGCACCACAGAGAGGTATAGGGCATCGCCAGAGGGCTGATAGCGCTGATAGAGATAGGACCACATCGCTGCAACAGTACCGAGGCCCATGAACTCTGAAGCAAACTGAGGAAGGACACTCGCAGTGAGAACGGCAGCAGCTCGAGCATCATCATTGCACCACTGAGTGTAAGCAGACAGATCATCCCGATAGAAAGAAAGAGCATCAGAATATGCAGATACATGTTGATCATAAGCATCAACTGCAGCATCATCAAGGGCCTTGGCTGCATCACGGTCAGCCTGAGAAGCATCAGCAGCAAACACCGGCGGAACCGGCGGAATAGGAGCCACCGGAGCAACGGGACAGGGCAGACAAGCGACCTCGCCAGAGAGCACGCCCCACAGCAGAAGACCGCGCATATGGATACGCAGGAAGCCCACAAACTCAGCATAGTTGGTGCCATCAAAGATCACCGAGCAGCAAGGAACAGCCACATAGCCGAAGATGACATACTGAGATATGTCGCTGTCTTTTTTTTGGAGTCAACAGATCTGGATCGGGGGATCGATCCCGGACTGAGTCAGGAGCGAGGGAGCCGGACCGGACTGGGTGCGGAGCGAGAGGGCTCCGCTCAGGAGCGAGGAGAGGAGCGCCTCGCGTTGACGCGAGGAGACGAGCGGGCTGGACGGAGCTGAGGCCCGCGGGAACGCGAAGGGGCCGAGCGCGGGAGGTTGGCACGAAGGGAAGCCGCCACGGGAGGCTGGCGCGGGAGGCTGGCGCGTAGCGGGAGGCGGGAACGCGGGAGGCCGCCGTGGGAAGCTGGCGCGGAGGAAAGCCGCTGCGGCGGCAGCGGAAGCAGCAGAGCCGAGCGAGGAGGGCTCGAGGCGGGCAGCGGAGCAGGCGAGAAGGACCGGAGCCGCAGCGAGGAGGGCCGGGGCGTCCAGATCTGCGGCGAGGAGAGCCGGGATGGACGAATTGGACCTGGCAGCGGCCGGACGGAGCGGCGGCCGGAGACGAGCAGGCTAGGAACGAGGCGCACGGAGTTGCATCGTGCGAGAGAGAGGGGCTAGCCTGGCATCTGATACCATGTTGGATGAATGGCAACTGAATTCTCAGGAGGGCCAGAGGCCAATACATCTACATAAGTGGTAAAGTGCAAGAGACCCCTTATACAATGGGGATAAACTGAAAAAGGGCTATACACATCTAACAGTAACTAATCTGCTCAACTGATATGAACTAGTATCATTTATGTTCTTATTAAATTAGTAAAGCACAATTTTGTGAGTTCCTCACGGTGATTGGTTATGATTCATATTCATGTGGTCCACACAAAATTAAAGTGACAAAATGTTTCACAGCAGAAGAAAATTTTGGTGAAACCGTAAATAAATAAATAGAAACTTACATTGTTACTAGAGGCGCCTGCATCATTGGCGAAGACGATGAAGTATCAGGTGTATATGCTTGGCACAGTCTTGTTCTCGTACCATAGTCATAAATTCTACTGGCATGTCCATGAGGACTATCTGTTGCAGTGAGGTTAAATTTTGGAATCCTGCTGGAACAACGAGCATACTTCTCAGACCAATGAGCTCCATATAATTCAGGATCGGCATGGTCCCAGCCTCCACTTCCATGCAACTGAGCTGCTCCATGTCAGCTAAGTACAATTTCTCAAGCTTTGGAAACCAACCTGCCCTAAAAGTCATGATCTGCCCCTCATAGACTCTGTAAAGGTGAAGTTCAACCAGATGCGATAAGTGTGCAAATGAAGGAATTGGATCTGCTTGCAACCTGGACCACCCCATGCGTAGGTCTCTGAGTTTTCTGAAACCGCTGAATATTGTTGGGATAACACCTCCGTGCAACTTGCCTTTCAGGTAAAACCATTCCAGATTTGGCAAAGGATCTAAGTTTTCCAGATCAAGAACTTCTTCCTTCGCATATGAGATTATAAGAAGATGAGAAAGGTGCGCCAATCTTGTGATGGAGGTCCATAATTCCTTGATGTGCTCACGCTTGACTTTCGTTATTTTAAATATTCGGAGCAAAGTCATGTTGCAAAGACTGACGACTAGATCTTTGTTTGCTTCTATATATCCCAGTTCTTGCATATCCTTTAGAAGACAAATTCCGGAATGTACTTTAGCACCTTGAAAGCAATCAAATATTCTTGCATCGTAATCATGGTTGACCTTAGTTAGCAAAACTCGGAGCTTAGCCAACTCTTTTATTTGGAGCGGCAGTTCCACTACATCAGTTCCTGAAAGATTTAGCATCTGTAGTTTCGTCAACTTACACAAAGCTTTGGGAACCACTTTAAGATTTGTGTAAGACAAATCAAGGTAGCGCAAATTGAATAGGGTGGTCACAACATCAGGGAGCTTCGTTATCTCTGCAGATTCTAAGGACAAGACTCTTAGCAATTTGAAATTTCCAGTAGCAGTTTCTACCCAGGCGGATGATACTCTAGGATCGAACAAAATGAAGGATCGTATCTTTTCTCCACCATCAAGAGTATCTTCAATGCTGTCAGCTTTCAGTACTGAAACACGTCGTGCTTCTCTACTGTGCATTGCATCACGAGAGTTATCCAGAAGAAGAGAAAATTTCCCACTTGCGCACTTGCTTACAACTATATCTCTTACAAGGTCATGCATTTGCAATGTCTCGGCCATGCCATCAACATCCCTCCGAACCACTTGAAGAAGCGAACGTTGAGCAATTTCATTGAGATACTCATTCCCCACTTCCTCCATAGTTATGCTTGCCCCCCTTTCTTCTATGAAGCCTTCAGCTATCCATAACCGAATAAGCTCAGCTCTTCGAATCTCATAGTCTTCAGGAAATATACCACAGTATAGAAAGCAGTTCTTCAGATTTCCTGGTAAATGGTTGATGCTAAGGTCTAAGGCATTCCTCACGGAGCTGAGCTCTGCATTGTTACCTATATGCCAATCTAGCTGATGATAGAAGGATTTCCAGTCATTTTCATATAGCTTCTTGTGTGATAACAAACTTCCAATGGCAACAATAGCTAGTGGCAATCCTTCACATTTGTCCACAATTTTTTCTGCCCAATAAATTAGACTCTGGGGACATGTTTTCCCCTCTAATCTTGGAAAGGCTTTTCTACAGAAGAGGTCCCATGCTTCTTCCTTTCCAAGAGTTTTAAGCTGAATGCCGTGCTCAACATCAGCCAATGAAGCAACATCTTCATTTCTTGTAGTTATGATGATTCTGCTTCCGTTTTTGCTTATACCCAGTGCATGATTCAATAATACCCATGCATCTCGACTCCACATGTCGTCCAAGACAATCAAATACCTTTTGTCCTGCAAGAAGTCCGTTAGTGTTTGTACCAAGCTTGCAGCATCCCTAGTGTCAACGTGACGAGGGATGTCCTTTTCCTTCTCCTGGAGCTGCTTTAATAGTTCCCTCAACAGATGTTCAATGTTGTAACTTTGAGAAACTGAAATCCATGCAGAACAGTCAAAATTCTGCTTAATTTCATCCTTTTTATAGACCTGACGGACAAGAGTCGTTTTGCCTAAACCACCCATACCACAGACAGAGACGATTGTTTGTTCTTCTTGCCCATGTATCAACTGTTGTACAAGCCATGATGTTTCTTTTTCAATCCCGACCACCTCATCCTCGATGTTTATACATGTTGAGTCCAGAGCATGTTCCAGCTGACCATTCTGGCTTGTGTGGCTAACTTCTCCTTCTGCACTGATTGTGATGCCATAACGATCTCTCATGCTTGTGAGCTTCGAAAGGCGGACCTCAATCTGCTTAAGCTGTTCAGTAATGCTTCGCCAACCACCAACATGTTTGGAACGACGCCATAGTTTCTTCAGTGAACTACAACCTTGTGTTTGTGTAGTTGATTGTCCAAGCAGGTATTCATACCCGTCAATTACATCCTCAGCGTCATGTGAAACCCTCTTTACCTCATCAAGCCACGCATCAAAAGCCAGATTACGTGATGAGCACATTGTTACTTGGATTAGAAAAGCTTTCATAACTCTAAATTCAATCTCAAGCTGCTTCATGTTGTTCTCAGCTTCAAGTAAATCCGATGCTTCTTTTCCTATTGCATTTATAGCATCTCGCCCCAAACTAGCAGCAATTTTCCCAAGCACAACATAAACAACAGCCTCGGCCATCTTTGCTAAGTTTCTTCCTAATATTAAATGCAGTGCTCTTCTATGTCACTTTCAAATCCTGTCATTGTGGAAAAGAACCATTAGATAAATATAACTAGTACGATTAATATAAGATGATAATGTAAATGGCACATACTCCCTCCGTAAACTAATATAAGAGCGTTTAGATCACTAAAGTAGTAATCTAAACACTCTTATATTAGTTTACAGAGGGAGTATATAGCATGCAGAATTAGCGTATGGGATTGTCAAGTTTGCATTTAGTTCAGATACACTGAACACAGATGTAGGTTGTGAAATACTACTACCAAGTACATTGAACACAAAGGTATGATGATTAGAGAAGGGGGGAGATAGTACAAGCAATCTGCATCATTATCAAAGTCTTTCTTCCTCGTTAGCTTTGTCTAAATGAAAATCTGGAAGTAACGTTCCAAGTAAAAATAACCTTGCAACTCTGTTTTGGGAGCTTATGTTCCTCAGCAATCTAGCATCTACAGGCCATGCCAATAGGCAATAGATGGAGGGTTAAAACTTGCAGAAAGATGGTGTCCCCTACATCATTTGGCACCACATAAATTGGCTGAGTCTGGCCCAGCAAAACAAGATAGGAAATGTACTAGCCGTGTCCTTCTGATCCTCGACCTTGCAAATCTATTCGAGTTTTCAGTTCTCTCTTTAGCTTAGATCTGACCGAAATAGCCTTAGCTTAGATCTGAGTCAACCGAGAGTAAAATATGTAGGCCAAGATGGGAAAACTTCTGATCTAGTGGAGTCAGCTTAGTTAAAACAAATGCAGACTTCATAGGCAATGAACAAGCGAGAGAAGAAATGCTAGGATGTAAATTTGGGAAGCAAATTTCAGAGAGATCCTTGAGAGGACGATTACAGAGATACTACAAGGGAAGGCACACAATATCTCACCAGCGGAATGATGGTCTCCCAAGCTATGGATCACGTCATTGCCTCATGTTTCTTGTGACAGCAACTAGCTACATCTAGAGCACCAGTGGAGCTCTGCATTTCTATCCATTTGTGTGGTGAACTGGTCCATTTGAACCACACAGTACTAGTACTACTACTGGGACAGTGTACTTGGGGCCTCGAGCTGGTCAGGCGCCTCGGATTCGCAAAAAGCTTACATATTAAATGCTTGGCCCAACGAAGGACAAAATTAAAATAAAAGAGAACCAGTTGATCATTTTTAGACTAGTCACAATGGGAGTAACTTAGAGGGTGCTTGGATTCAAGAGACTACTATTTTTAGTCTGACTAAAAATAGTCTCTTTTAGAGGCTAAAGTTCCAAGCACCCCTGACTAAAGAGAGGCTAGGACTAGTCTTGAGGCTAAAAATTTTTAGTCATAGGAAACCTACTAAAATATGTATTAGCCCTCTCTCTCATCATTTAATGCCTCTCCTTTAACACATGTGAGTTCTGGATTGAAGCGTTTGGAGAATAATAAATGCTCAATAACTTGATTTTAGTCTCTTTAGTATTTGGATCCAAGCATGGGTGGGGCTAACAAGTTTTAGTCACACTACTTTTAGTCATGGGACTAAAACATATCCAAGCACCCTCTTAACTAGTAACATCACATATTTCAATACAAGATTGCTTATGTGGCAGCTAATTAATGAGGAGAGAGGGGTTTATGGTAACTTAGCTAGTTACTGTAACATCACACATTTCAATACATAATGAGTCTATAGCCTAATAAATGAACTCTTTCATGATATCACTTATATGTTACTACCCACTATGAAGGTAGTAACATAGACTAGTAACATCGGCAAGTTACTACTCTACGTTACTCCCCACTGTGAGCAGTCTTAAGGGTCATATGTCAGTACCTCTTGTTATGCGGTATAAATAATTAAATCTATCTGTCATAAAAAATAAATGTAAATTTGCCACTTCCACCAAATAATACTCACAAAAAGCCCCCCACCAACTGGGTTCACATGTCACTAAGATAAAATGGTGTCATTTTACAAATACAGTGTCTGAATGTTAGTACTTGCTTGGCATGGTACATAATTAAACTAAGCGCCGTTTTCTATGTGTCTAGATCTTGGTATTGTTGCATTGAGGTTTTTTTTGTGTGCCTAAAACCAAGTTAGAGTTTTTTTTGGTCGTACGACATGACGCCTAAGCAAAAGAAATGTTTCTAACTTTGACCATCAGTTTGCCACGAAAAATCCGCGTATATGCTATGTGCCACGAAAAGTATTTTAATAACATAGTAATATAAATTTATTTGATCAAATCAATGGTCAAAGTTAGTGTAGAACTGCACTCGCCCAAAAACTTAAACTCATAGGGAAAGGTGGGCTATGCATTTAGCGGGGCGACGGCGAGGTGGATCGGAATCGGATTGAGCTGCGGGGGGTTACCTGCGAGGCGAGGGGAAGGGACGCGGCCGCCCAAGGTGGCGCTCCCGAGTGCATCTCCGTCTGCTGAATCATCATCCCCTCAGTCTCCCCGTCTACGCCGCCATTGCCTTGCTCCTGAATCCTGAGTGCCGGCCGTGCACGCCCAACGTCTCCATCGTAGCTCTGCTCATGCCCTCCGTCCGCCATTTGTCGGCGCCGGCTACAGTCCTTGGCCTCAATGACGAGCTGCCCACCACGCACTTGATGAAATGCCCCAGCAGACGAGGAGGAAGAGGATTGAGAGGTGGAATGCCATGCCACCTTGGACCGCCAGATGCACGTTTGGGTAAAACCCATGCCACGTCACCCAGAAAACCGCTCGTCCCTGGTTTTTGAAGTGACCAAAATGATACGATAGGTGCCAAACGTCACGATTTTAGTACCGTCGAATCATGTTTACGCATCTCGTAAAAAAAACACGTTCACGCATCTTGAAGCACAAGTTGAAGCACAAGAGGCTGCCACGCCAGCCGCATCCACCCGTTCGGTCATAGCAAGCCCAGACCGAACAATTTCATCCATGTCGCCCCCAAAGATTCCCACTTCTATTTTGCCCCCCCCCCCCCCCCCCCCCCCCCATTTTTCCCCCCCCCCCCCCCCCCCTCCTCCCCAACCACGCGGCAACGCCGGTGAATCGAGCAGTTGTCGGCAATGAGTCCTGGAGGCCGTGGATCCGGGAACATGAGTGGTGCAACCCCTGCAGCAACCGGCCTATGTCGCGCCGTGTGTGGAGGTGCACCGCCAGTCACGCATGGATGGGCTCCTCGCCGCACGGCGGTCGCACGAGCAGGAGCACCAGGGTCTCGGCGGCATGCTCCCCCGCCGCCGCGGCAAGAAACGAGGCCTCCTCCTTCTGTGCGCTTCTTGCCATTGCCGAGGCCCGGGCCGTCACGCTCCCACTTCCCGTTGTCGTGAGCGAAGGGCCAAGCGTCGCATGCTCTCCCATGCCGCCAAGGTGGGTGCCGAGGCCTCCTTCGTCGATCCGCCGCACTCCAGGGCCGTGCCTATCGGCTCGAGCACGACTAGTTGCCGACGAGAAGAGTTGGGAAGATGGCGATGAAATGCCGGGGAGGGGGGAGTGGCGCGTTGAAGGAGAGAGGATGATCGGGCATTTGCCACCGGGCTCCAGGTCCGCGCTGGGGAGCTAGAGCCACCGAGTCACCAAGACTCAAGGCTAGACGAGGTCCGAATTTGGAGTTGATATGTTCCTCGATGATGATGTTGGAGCAGCTGGTGATGTCCTTGGAGTACTCGGCAATCTTGGCCACCGAGTCACCAAGACAACGTGATCGCCGGGTTCATGCTCTGCGCGCCCAGAATCATGAGGAACACGCAGGGACATGCGGTGTTTTGAAACGTTTCTGCACTGCTACCGTTTTGGGTACGACGAAGCTCCAGATCATTGCGGAAGCCGCTCCCAGGCCTAATCTCATCTCTATTTCTAATGAGTGTGCTCTATATTTTCAGTACTACCAGTTTGGTCAAAGCTACCATTCTGATTCGCATGCCCAAATTATAGCACTAAATCACAGTATATTTTGCCACTTAATGGTTGCCATGTCCAGTCCAACAGCTAATCGAGGTAGATGTAGTATGTGCTCTATATGACAAAATTCATGTGATTTTTCGTGGCACTTTTTTATTTTTTGAAAATCATGAAAACTTTGTGTGAGTGATTGTTTGTTTCCAGCTTGTATCCATGTTGTCGTCATTAGTTAATGCTCCAAATGTAAACTTACATATATTTGACATCTCTAAACTTCAAAACTTTTTAGATCTTCTAAACTTAAGTTGTTAGGTGGCAACTTTTTTAGAAATCTACTTTTTTAAAGTTGTGTTGCCGATTACAACTTGACATGTTTAGGGGGGAACCTGACTTTTGATACATTTTGCCATGACTGTTTATGGCAAAAAAAATGTAACTTGCCATGTTGTTTTTCATACAATTACCATTGCCTAGGTATCAAAAGTTGTTGAACTTGCCATGGCAACTAAACTCGGTAAATTTATAGATGTGTTGTTTTGCCATGGCAACCAAAAGCATGTGGTACAATTAGAAATGTATGTAGGTAGTTCATGTCGGTAAATTTATGTTGTTTTTCATACAATTACTTTTTTGCCAGTTTTCTTTGTTTCTTTTTGTTTCCATTCTATATTTTTTTAATATGTCAACTACATTTTTCTAATACTATTTTAACACTTTTTAATACAAATTTAACAATTTTCTAATACGTGTTCAACATTGCTTCTATAAAAAAATTAAATACAAAATTAAAAAAATTTGAATACATGGTCAACATTTTTTCCTTCGGTTTAGTTTGTTTATTTTTTTGTTTTTTTTTCATTCTACATTTTCTTATATACTTGTTCAAAAAAATTCAAATACTTGGTCTATATTTTTTAAATACTTTTTCAACATTTTTATATACATGATCAACATTGTTTTAAATATTTGTTCAACATTGTTTTCAAATACTGTTTTTAACATTTTTTGCAAATACCTATTGAACATTTTTTGCATACTTGTTCAACATTTTTCGAATACCTATTCAACATTTTCATATGCTTGATCGACATTATGTTAAATACTTGTTCAACATGTTTTCAAACACTTATTCAACATATTTTTCAACTACCTGTTTCAAAAAAATTCAAGTACATGTTCAACATTTTTATAGACATGATCAACATTTTTTCAAATACTTGTTCAACATTTTTTCAATTAAATGTTCAACACTTTTCAAATGTTTTTGAATAGTGTTTTAAATATATATTTATAATATTTCTAAAATATAAATAAAATTAACAAAAGAAAGCAGCAAATGAAAACATAATAGTATGAGAAAAAAACTAAACCAAAATCAGGCTGCTGGTTCCGCGCGCACGGGCCGGCCCATCTGGCATTTCCTTGAGCGATTGGTCGCTCCCCTCTCGCTGAATGCGAGAAATATGGGCGCCGGCGTGCCAGCGAACAGAAATGTTTGATCGGAACTCCAAGTAGACTGAACGAAAACGTTCGGTGTGTTTTTAGAAAGGGCACTACTAGGCGCCGGTGCATGAGCCTAACTTTAGGCCGGTCGTACCAGCATCTTCCGATAGAATAACGCGTAGCCGTATGATTCTCTCATCTTCTTTTGTCAGGCGTCTTCTTTTACAAAAAAAAGAAAATCCATCGCGCCTTTATGGATGAGCTATGCGCCTGGCCTTGAAGCACCGCCCGGCGCACTTGCCTGTTGCTGCCCTCCCCGTTGGTCGCCAATTGTCATCGTCACTGCCAGCCATCGGTCGCTGTGTCGCTGCCAGTCGTCATGGTGGAAGAAAAAATATAGTTGGATCCAACAAAAATAAAATATGATGAAAACAAAAGATTTGAAGCCATTTTCAGTTAAAAAAATGATGGTAGCAAAACAATTTGCTAGATTCAGCTTCCAGTGATGATAACGCTCGGGTGGCTAGTTTTAGCATCTCTACATCTCCCGCTCGCTGGGGTCAGAGTGCCAAGAAACAAAAATCGGAAGAAGCAAAAATCTTCCAGCAAAAATCTTCTCCGCGGGTCAAAGTCGGCTGTAGCACGCGTGCTCAGATATTTTGAGAGTGAGGTGGAGTATATGCAACTAATCCCTCCATTCCTAAATATAAGTCTTTGTAGAAATTCTACTATGAACTACATATGAAGCAAAATGGATGAATCTACACTCTAAAATGCATCTACATACATTTATATTGGTTCATAATGAAATTTTTGTGAAGACATATATTTAGAAACGAAAAGAGTATATTATATTTACCAGCTATAAGCTTGACTATACATAATATGACACGATTATATAGGCAGGAGCTGACTATACAATTAACCATGCTCTTGATCACACAAATAGTAACCTATTGCAGCTCCTCCGACAAGTTAGCCTGATAGATCCAGAAGAGAACACAGCCGCTGCCTTCTAATCCTACAAAACAAAAGTTAGGGTTCATGTCTCTTGCCGGCTCCGTCGCAGTTCCGCCTCGTCTTCAGTGGCCCTAGAGCCATGGGTTACGGTGGATCCTAGTAAAGGTTGGTGGGAGGGCTTCATTTTTAGTCGCTTCTTTCAGTTTGTCAGGGTTTGGGTTCTACTCAGAAAGACGAGACGGTGGCTGCTCCTTGAAGATTGGAATAAAGATCTCACCACCTAGCCCTGTTCTGGCAGTGAGTCTAGCATCGTTGGTGAGCGTGTGAAGGTATGTGTCCGGCGGATCTGTCTTGGTGGATTTGCTCGGATCTCGTCGTTGTTCCTCCACATTCGTGTGTCTTTGGTTTGTTTTTCCAATCTACATTTTTCTTCATCGGCGGTGGATGTTGTTCAGGTGCGCTGGTCCTATGGGGTCTTGCATTATGACTTCCCGACTGTCTGTTACAACAAATTGTGTCTGACTCTGGTAATGGAAGAGTGATGACGACGACGCGCATTCGGCTCGCTTCAGTGTTTGTAATCTTTGCTAGGTGGGGTATAAATCTGATAATATTTATTATTTTTTATGTTCGTTGTATTATCGTGATTAAAAATGAATATATTAGAAGTTTTTTTGAAGTCACGTCAATAGTAGCCCACTGCCCCACAGTCCATAGCGGTGCCGCATACGTGCCGTGCAGTGGAGAGGTGTCATTCCAGGTGTCGTTCTACTTTGCAGGTGTCGTTGCAGAGGAGCTCGCCGTGGCAAGCTTTCGCAGGCAGCGCCAAATCGCGCCGCTCTACCACCTTCCCTTCTCCTCTCGTCGTCACCATTTATTCCCGGCAACTCAAAGGGGTCACAGTAACTAGCCAAGCTAGCTAGCCAGCCAAAGCAGCAGCCTTCCCCGGTTAACTCTCGCGCGGATTGCCATAGATCGATCGAGCGAGGCCGACGCCGGCCATGAGCGACCAGTCCCAGCCCGTCCGCACCGGCGACGTCTACCCGCCCTCCGCCGCCGCCCACGACGCGCGCCGCCAGCGCGACGAGGTCCTCACCACCCATGATGATCAGCAGCAGAAACGCGAGCTCCGGGTCACCGAGACCGACGAGCCACACGCCGGGAGACGCGTCGTCACCGCCACCGCCGGCGGCCAGGTAACAACACCGCGTCTATAATATATACTCCTCGTGTACATGCATGCGCGCGCGCTCCATGAACTTGCACGGCGACGTGATGTCCGTCCGTACGCGCGTGACACGCACGCAATATGCATGCATGCAGGTGATGGCGCAGTTCACGGTGCCGGTGCCGGGCGCCGGCGTGGAGGAGGTGACGGACGCGGTGACCATCGGCGAAGCTCTACAGGCCGCGGCGCAGACGTCGGCGGGCGAGAGGCCGGTGGACCTCGCGGACGCGGCAGCGGTGCAGGCCGCCGAGACGCGCGCGACCGGGCTGGGCGGCGTCGTGCCGGGCGGTGTGGCGGCCGCGGCACAGCAGGCCGCGGAGACCAACATGAGGCCTGGCCTCGCGGAGGAGGAGAAGGTTCGGCTGAGGGACGTGCTGGGCAGCGCCGCAGCGGTGCTGCCGGCCAACAAGGTGGCCACGAGGGAGGACGCCGTTGCGGTGGCGACAGCTGCGAAGCGCAACGCCCCTGCGGGAGGCGGTGGAGGAGGCAAGGGCGTCGCAGACGCGGTGGCCGCGGCCGCCGATATGAACGAGAAGAGGATGACGCGCACGCGGCAGGCTTAATTAGGCTACTAGGTAGCAGGCTAGCAGCCTAGCAGAAGAGCGTGCGTGGCACTGTAATAAGTTGTACTGCGTAGTTCCACTTTCACCACGCACCTACAGTACGTACGTAGTAATGTACTTCTCTATCCGTGCTGTAATCTACAACGTACTGTAGGTTTTTTCCATTAGTATTATGTACAACGTCGTGATCGGATCCCTGAAAAAAAAAGAAAAAAAAAACGTCGTGATCGGATCCCGCAAAAAAAAGGACCCGATGACGTAAACCAACCACATCCACATTGTGAACCAATTTGTGATTGTGAACCAATTTGTGGTTGGGTGATTAGAAGGATTGTGTTATCCCCGCCCATCAAGGTTCAAGTCTTGATGCATTAATCTAATTATTTAAAACTTTTTGATGCATTAATCTAATTATTTTAGAATTGTTCAAGTCTTGATGCATTAATGTAATTATTTTAGAACTTTTTGATGCATTAATGTAATTATTTTAGAATTTTTGTGATATGCATTTAGTGAGAGGAGATGTTCCTGTTGACGATGAGGTGGCTACGGCTATTTTAAAAAATTTAAAATGATATGCTGCCTCAGTCTTTTGCAGGTATTCATAAAGATAGGATGTGCGTGTGTGAGTGTATGCGCGTATATATGAGCATTTGCGTATGTATTATTTTAAAAAAAGAGACATGTATATAAATGTTTACGTCTGTTAAAAAAATTATGAGCGTTCGCGTTTGTACCTGTTAAGAAAATAACAGACTCCGACTTCTATTTTTAAAAGTATTTTTTTCTAATTAGGAATGAATTTACAGCGTATTGTACGTTTTTCAGGAGTATTATATATGTACTTCCTCCGTTTTAAATTACTTGTCACAGATATGAATGTATTTAGATATATTTTAGTTCTAAATTACTTGTCACAGATATGAATGTATTTAGCTATATTTTAGTTTTAGATATATTCATTTGTGCGACGAGTAATTTGAAACGGAGGGAGTACATCGTTGTGATCGGAGCGGGTCGGAGCGACGTACCCGATTTCCGATTCCGACTGATTGATAGTCGCAACGAAGGCATTATATACATCGCCGTCTCCTCCACCTCCCTCCCTCACAGCTCCACACAATCCAACTTCGAAATCGGCCGGAAAGGCAGACCACATCTACCGATCGATCGCCGGTGAGGAGTGTCCGATCGATGGAGGTTGCCGGCGTCCGTGGTCCGCTAAATCCACTCAACCTCGACGGCGGGGCCAGCACCCGGCGGAAGCCGCGGCTGTCGGAGTCGGACGTCAAGCTCATCCTGGCCCTGAAGAGCGAGGCCTGCCCTACGCCGGAGGACCCGGAGAGGGCGGCGCTCGCCGGCAGGATCGACGCCATGTGGAACGAGTTCCGCGACGGCGTCGTGGAGCAGTTCTTCACTAAGGGATACGTGGAGGTGGAGCTCGGAGGCTTGGGCGAGAGGGCCGGCTCGGAGGCTTGGGCCAGGGAGATGTGGGCCACGCTGGACTTGAGCAAGTTCGAGCTGTACCGGCCCGGCGACGAGGGGCTCGACGACTTCGTGGTTCGTCCAGGCGAGGATGCGGAGGAGGCCATCTACTACGGCCGAAAGTGAAGACCCTGGATATATCTGGATGGAATGCTTTGGGTACGTGATGGAATTCCATCTGATGAGACGAGGACGAGGAACCCAAAACCGAATGCAAGTAGACATGTTGTAGATGTTTGTATGTGTTTTAATAGATTAAATTCTTTAGCAGATATTTTACAATTTCTGTCAGCAAACGAGATGTTGGAGCTGACTCCCCTCTTCTTCCTCACGGCTGCCTCACAGGTCTCAACTGCCTCAGATTATTTTTTGTAGAGAAGGATGATTACCCTATGGCTTCTGCGTCAGAGTGATGCATGAAGCCCTTTTTTATTAAGTAAGTGTTCGAAGACCGTGATTAGAACAAGTTTACACCGAGCAAAACAAGAAAAAAAAAATTGCCACAACCGGCGAAAATAGAACTAGATGGCTAAACATCATATTACTAGCTCTAGATTTCCCGAGCTATCATCTCCCGTCAGTTGTAAATTTTCCAAGCTACCATCTCCCGTCAGACAGACCCTATAACCAAAGGCTCCCCGACTCCCACAAGAGTAAGTAACGACCACATACGGATCTAAATTGTAGCCCTGTAGATAACCTGCCAAAAAATTATACGAGTTTGTCTGTTAAAAACCATATTCCAAATAGCCAAAGTAATGCACATACTCCTATCTTAATACGCATCGCAACACTAGTAGAAAACAGGGCTTTGGTCACAGCTCAATATACATATTAGTCCCGGTTGTATTACGAACCAGGATTAATGCTAAAGCCATTAGTCCCGGTTTAAATGAGACCTTTAGTCCCGGTTTGAGATACGAACCGAGACTAAAGAGTGCGATGCCCTTTAGTCCTGGTTTGTATCTCAAACCGGAACTAAAAATTAGACCTTTAGCCCCGGTTTGAGAAAAGATTAGACCTTTAGTCCCGGTTTGAGACACGAATCGGGACTAAAGGGTGCGATACCTTTTAGTCCCGGTTCGTGTCTCAAACTGGGACTAAAGGTGTTCGTGTCTCAAACTCTACTCCTGTATCGCCATTTCAGTTTAAAAAAAACAAAAGAAAATGATAAAAACTTTAAAAAATTTATATTACTACATTTACTAGTTAGGATAATTAAAAAACTTAAATTTAGACATGTTTTGCAAAAAAGTGTTATGAAAATGTAAACGGCTATAACTTTTACATACGATGTTGGAAAAAACGTATAATATATCAAAATGTTCAACATGAAAATCCGTATCCAATTTTGACGGCCGTAGGCCGTTTTGCAAATTTTTAGAATCCTCAAATTCTAAAAGGAAAAAAGTTATGCTTAAATTTTAGTTTTTTTGAATTTTGGTAAAATCTGGTCAAACTATGGTCAAACTACTTATTCAAGAAGTATTAGTGTTACTAAATAATTATTCAAGAATATTAGTGTTACTAAATAATTATTTCAGTTTTTTTGAATTTCGGTCAAACTATGGTCAAACTACTTATTCAAGAAATATTAGTGTTATTAAATAATTATTGTTTTTTAGAATAATAGTTTCAAACTCAAACAGTGAAATATGTGACTTCATGCTCAAGCTAAACTCCTGAGAGTTAATAAGATTGACATCTTACTATTGTCAGGAAAACAATAAGTGCAGACTTGAAAATAAGGGGGAATAGAACCCGGAAGTTAAGCGTGCTCAGGCTGGAGTAGTAAGAGGATGGGTGACCGGCTGGAAAGTTAGATGATTTGAAATGATGAGAGATGATTAGAGATTAGAGATTAAATCTTGGGTATTGATGATGATGACGTGTGTGGCATATCATCTTTAGTGTTATTAGTTGGAAATATAAACCCACACTCCCTGAATTTTCCAATATTTTCAAAAGTTCATCCCTATTTACGTATTTGGTTAGGTAAAGAGCTTTTTTAATGTATATTTTTGTTTTGTTGCGGGTTATTCACCGAAAAAGTATTTGTATACAACTTAGCACATTGTATTCCTCTTTAGATATTATGATTGAAGTGTTTATCATTTATTTTTGCTTCTGGATACGCATGGTGGATATCGACACTCACAAATAGATGGTAGGATGATACTCATGAGGAATGCTACTTTCACTCGTTACTTTTTGTAAATGCTGAGCTCAAACCACAAATGGCGCTTACTTTGTGTTAACACTATTGCATACCCATGTTGATTTGCTCCGGCAATGAACTTCTCTTAGTTGTGTAATTTTATGACATCCATGGTAAAAGATTTTTCCTCATGAACGACCCAAACATGGAAGGTGGGTTACCACACTTAGGGCATATACGCATCAAACTTCAAGTAAATTTGATATACCCGAAAAACCTTACGTTGAGTTTTTTGCCTAGGTACCCTATTAAACTTTACACAATTTCATTAATTTTTGTTCTTGTTTTTATTTTAGCGTGTGACTATGTTTCTCCTTTCTTCCATTTCAAATGCATTAACTATTTGACAAATAACCGATTGATTTTTGCGGGCACTTCTAAATGCTTTTTTGCTATTTCATTCCATTCCTCTATCATCTTTGTAGTGTTCACGAAATATTACATGATCACTAGATAACTGCTCGTGTGCTTCAATGGGGCATAAAAATTATACTCCCTATGTCTTAAAATATAAGATGTTTTTTGGTCGGTTAACCTATTGTTTAACTGTCCATATTAGTGTGATTGTTTGAAAAAAGTGGGACTTATTTGGTAAGCCCTCCATGGACGTGTGGCAAACGACTCGGATTGTTTGGTGCCGTGGTGCGTACGAGGCGAGCACTTCCTTTCCTCGCCATTGCAGATCTCGGATTCCAAATTCTGTTCGAATTCCGTCTGATATACTCATTTGATACTAGTACGTACTATATATAGTACCGGCTGGCTCCTGATAATTTCCTAGATCGATCCACCCACCAGCGCCGAGAAGCAGCGCCGGCTCAACGATGGCCAAACGTCGGCGTCAGGAGTCAAGCGAGAAGCGCTGCGACTGCGACTGCGGCAAGCGGCGGCGCAAGCACCTCTACCTCGTCTTGGACGACTGGGACAAAGGCTTCAGCGTCCACAAGCTCGACGCCCTCAGCTTCCTCGACGACTCGGACGACGACGGCGGCGGGACCCTCAGGCGTCTCCCTGACCCTCCGGCGGTCCGTATCACCGAGGCGCGACACTCCCCTATGCTCTTCGCCGGCCTGGGCACCACCATCTTCGTCGCCAACAAGAAACAGCTTTCCCCCAAAGCCACCGGTGCCCTCGTGTACGACACGGAGACGGCCGCCATGTCCATGGGCCCTTGCCTCCCCGAGAACCCATGCTGCGTCTTCGTCGCTGCCGGCCACGGCGAAAGCAAGGACAACGACGAGAAGCTGTACACGCTCGCAAAAATAGACCACGGCGGCAGATCAAATCACCCGAGCGGGCACCTGATGGGCGTGTCCGTGCACGCGCTGTCATGGGCGCGCTCCCCGGCCGCCGTCGCCGAGCCTTGGCTCCCGAGCCACGAGTGGGCCTGGGAGAGCGTGACCGCGCCCATGGCGCCGTTCGACGGCAACGAGGAGACCGTCGTCTCGTACGCGGTGCACCCGGACGGGCGCACCATATTCTTCTCCACGAGAGGCAGGGGGTGGGTACCCGCGGGCACCTACTCATTCGACACGGAGCAGCGCGAGTGGAGGTCGCACGGGGACTGGATGCTGCCTTTCGACGGGCAGGGCTACTACGAGAGGGAGCTCGACGCCTGGGTCGGGCTCCATGAGGACGGCTACATCTGCTGCTGCCAGGTCGCCACGGCCACGGCGGGAGCGGCAGCGGCGCCGGAGTGGAGGAAGACGGAGCGCAAGATGTTTCGCGAGGGCGACCGGGAGCGGCGCCTGGGAGCCACGCTCACCTACATGGGCAACAATGTCTTCTGCCTCGTGGAGAGCGTGGTGCAGGAGGGCGTGGAGCCCGGGGGCGCCTACGGCGCCGGCCGCGGCTGCGCGCTCCATGTCACCGTGTTTGGCCTCAAGTACAGCCGTGACGGGGAGCTGCAGCCCACCGTCCGCCGTGTCACGAAATGCTACGCGGTCTGCAAGTACATCCCGGGCTTCACGCATGAAGCATTCTGGATGTAGAAGAAGAGCTAGCTGGATACAGATCCTGATCCTGCAAGTGTATGTCCAGTAGTCGGCCTACAAGTGTGTATGCACTATATACAATGTATTCAGAAACATCTTGTCTGCAAGTGTACAAAGAAAGAAAGGAACTACTGACAATGTATGTCGATATGTATATGACTAAAAGGAAGAATTTATATCTGGTCAAAATATTTGAACAGGGCGCAAAATGAATCCTCAGAGCCACGTGCACTTACAAATGCCTTCTCATGAAGCTAATATAAAATACAATGAGCAATTTTACAAATTATTAACTAGTTTGTAGAGTGACGAGCAATGCACCTTGTTTTTTCGACAGCCTAAAAATCAATACCTAAGACTGAGACTTCAAATTCAGTTAACAGATCAGCAAAATGAAGAATTACTCAATTTTTTTTTGGCATCAGAACATGGAAAAGCATGCTTCTTCTTTTCGGTCGGAGGAGAAAACACAGGAATAGCGGTGAGACAGACCTAGATACTATATATACTTGACCAGTGGCAAATAATTTGATATCCCGCCTGCATCATCAATACTAGAAACCAGATCATAGTACTTGCTTTGTTAAAATAGAGTACTCAGGGGAAGGATTTTTATGGGCTTTAGATACCAATTGACAGGACCTAACTAGGGAACTGTCGATGTTCTTCACAAATGATGTGCAAACACAGCAAAGTAGGCAACTTGAGATGGATGAATTGCTCAAATCATATACTACTGTAGCTAGTGTAGCTAGGGTTCTACGCCAGCCAGAAAACGGCCGCTCGGGGACAGCCCCTATTACAAATTATGGATCCCGAATGGGGCTTTAATAGCCAAAGAAAGTAGGAACAAAGTGATAAAAGCAGTGAAGCTAGAGTAATATCGTCGGAAAAGTGAACAGCGACCGCTTGGCGTCTGGCAGCCGTCGGATAGGAGATCTGCGGCCAGAAGTAGCTGGCCGTTGCGTATCGGTATGAAGCGGCGGAAGCCACCGGATGCAGATCAGACGACCGAGAATGTCACTGGAGCCGAAAAAGTTCTCGCTACAGTATAAGTGTTCAGATCTTTAGTTTCGTTAGTACAGATCCTGACACGCAGGATGCCGGCACGCCGCCGCCGCCATGTTTATCTTTGTAAATAGGGAGGAGGTGAAAGGAGGCGCGGCTGTTGGATGCTCAGATCCGACGGTCCATGTTTTCTCTCTCGTTCGAGAGGAGTGGGGAAGAGGACCGACTCCCTCCCCTGTTTCATTACAGATTTTCTTTAGCTACTACTACTGCACTACTACTACTAGTACAAAGTACAAACATAAATAAAAACAGCTCATTGATCAGGTAGTGGATTTCAGCTGGACCTGGAAAGCTTACTGTGGCAGTAGTAATGTTTTCCTTCCAATTATTATGAATTACTTACTGCAAGATAATCCAGACAAATAATGAGAAGCAGCAAACTCTGTTCTCCACTGTCTGAGATGGTCTGTTACAAGATGCACTCAGTCGGTTTAAATCCAGTTGAAATATTACTGATTTTCTTCCATTAATAATTATCATTGTGAGAAAAGACAATAGAAAACAAAACAAAGAATTCAGATGGGGAGCAAACTCTATTCCCGTTGGGAAGAATACAGAGAGTATCATCCTCTTCTGTTGCATCCATCTGTTGTCTTGCAGATGAGAATCTGGCTGGCCAACGTTTGTCTTACTCATCTCTATTCCTAATGGACGAGTTGGTTGAATAGTCCCACCACTTTCGTCTGGTTTTTTTTCGTCTGGCTTTTTTTCGTCTGGTTTTTCTTCGTCCCACCTCCCACCACCCCCCTCCCACCGGTTTTCCTCTTTTCTCGTCTGGCCGGCAATACCCAACGTATTTATAGTAATCAATCACAATTAATCCACGTATGGTAAGGCTATAAAGTCAGAAATCTCAAATATGATAATTATAGTAATAAATCAATCAAGGTATGGTAAGTCCATATATAACTCAGGAAATTTTGAATATGATAATTATTCTCTTCACTTCGTAGGCCCCACCCCATCGATCGAAGTTCTCCCCCAGCGCTATTTACATTTCTTTTTTCACCATGAATAAACCGTTTATGGAAACATCAATATCATCCCCGCCTCATCCTCCTCGATGCGGTGCCCTAACCCCAGCCGCCATGGCTCACCCGTTGCGGTCCTCCAACCCCGGCCAGAACTCGCTGGCGCTAGCCCACGTCTAGGCACTCCTCTGCATCATCGACGAGTTTTCCCCACTCATAGCGGAGTCCTGCACCCAGCTCTGCGCTGCCAAGGACCACACCGACCTCGCCGTCGCTGCTGCCCGCTGCATGCTAATGCTAACAAAGTAAACAACGCCCGCGCCTCTGCCACGTCCGGCTCGAACTGATTTACATGGTCACCGAGGCGGTGGGAGGCACTACGGCCACGTCAGAACTCAGAATCCGTCTTCCTCGCTCCATGTCTCCGGCCTCACTGCTGCTACCGCCATGGCGCTAGCGCCCCCTCCTCCTCGTCCAAGGCATGGCAGGCGTTGGTGGGCAGCAAGAGGCTGGCCGGCGTCGGAGAGGACACGCACAGGGACCATGCTCGAGGTGACGTGCATGCTCGCCGCCGCCGCCGCCATAGCACTGGCGTCCTCCTCCTCGTCCAAGACGTGGCTGGTACTGGTGGGTGGCAAGAGACTTGGATCAGGACTGAGGACAACGACAAGGTGTTCAGGGGCCTCCTGCGAATCAAGGTCTTCCTGCTAGCATCCACACGCCAACAATTTTCTTAAGAGATTTAGATTATTTGTTTAGGTTATAATACATAATGCAGAGATCTCAGGTTATAAGGTGCAGCAATAAGTCTTGGTCATATTTTGCATTTTGATTACTGAATTACGAAAGATATGATGCTTGCACCAAATTTCAGTGTCATGATAATTTTCGCTTCACAAAAAGACTGAAACATTGCTCCAACAACTGTGGTGTCTGTTTGCTCTGATGGAAGGTTACAGGCGGTAAGCTCACTTATCACAGGAAAGAAACGGTAAAAATGATTCGTTCAGTGTGCTTCACGAAATTAAGTTGCCACTGCAAGACAATTTACAATTCATCAGTTTTGAGCCTAAGTTCGATTTTATTGCTGCTTCCTTTATACAGTGATTGTTATATTATTCTCGGTTAGATACAACCATGTTTCTTACATTGTTGTATTATTGGATCAAGATGATAAAGATGTTAGGTCAGTTTGACAACACTGATTTGTATCTGCTAATTCTCAAAGTTGATGTTGAATGTCCATAATAATTAATTGGCTTACCTTTTTCTCTTCCATTTAATTTCCTTCAGATTACTTGCACCTTAAATTTCAAGGTTACAAATCTGGCACTGAATGAGACTAGAATTATTAGGATTGAAGGATGCTTCAATGATGCTGTAAACAGTACGAAACACTTGCAAATGTATGTCTCATTTGTTTAAACGCGCGCTCTATAAATAAATGTAGACAACTGTCACAATATTGTAATAGTGCAATATTTGAATCAGAAGTAGTAGTTTTGGATTTTTTGTGTAGTTTTGTAGTATCTCAGTTATGAAATAAAATATTAGCCTTCCATGAAATTGGTTTTTTTGCGTTGCTTTTTATAATTCAATTCATTTTCTTATTTTATAATACTCAAACAAAATGGCCTGCAGAGATCAATATCTGTGACTTAGATAGATTTAATGAGATGATGAAGCATTTGACCTGAGACGAGTGTCGGGAGGGGCTGAGCATGATTGCGACGAGGGTGAGACGTTACTGAGGACGCGACCGCAACCGCTGGTGCGAGGCGCCGGTGACCGTGTCATTGACCGTCTTTGCCCCTGGTGTTTCTGACCCGCCGCTCTTGGTTTTTGGCAGCTTCGATTCGGATTGATCCCCTCCAGAAGCATTCAGGTGAGTGAGCAGCTTACGCTCCACCAATGCAGGCATCCAGAGGTTCGACTGCGTGGGCAGGAGCTCGGTTGATTCATTTATATGCATTTTTTCTGCAACATTGGGTTGTTTGGGTAGTTCGTGCATGTTCATCCTCTGATATGGTTTTTCTTATAATGTGCGCCACGAAGATAGGTTCTTTTAGTCACCACAAATTTTAGTTTTTGCTGCTTACTGTCATGTCCACTTTCTTGTCTGATTAAGCAAATAATAAATGAATCTCTGTGCACAGTTCTACCATTTTTGCACTCACTTGTCACTTATGGGGCCATCTATGTTGATCGTTTGTTCTGCAATTCTGCAACTTCAATAAAAAATGCAGTCTCATGTCATTGTCTTTGCTTATAATGTTTGTAATGCAATCCAATTGTAGTGTCATGTCCCAGCTCCTTTTATTTTCATCGTCATGTGAATGGTTGTTCATGTGCTCTTCTTTCCATGCACTAATCGAAGTGTACATATAGATGCTCAAAATTGCTTATCATCAAATTACTTAACCTATGTACTGCTTGGACTTGTTTAATTAAAGAAACATCTGTTTAAGTTTACTTTATTTACTTGTCATGCATCATTTGGATCTTTTGCATTGCCAAGAGTTATTACCTGAAAGTTCATACATTGTATAATTTGTTGTTGTCCTTCTGTGCATGGAGTCATCTTTTGGGTAGTACAATCCAGGTCGACCATGCTGAGATAATCATCATTTTAATCAGTTCTCCTAAACATAATCTGACTATGACAACTTATCAAATTTAATATTCTATGCACGGTGAACTTCATCAAATTAGGATACCTACTTGTTTTTATCATTCTATCAGCAACCTAAGCTCTTAGTATATATTAAACCAATTTGTAGTTCAGACCTTGCAAGCTCACCCACATTCTTTCTTTCCGCCTCGGACAAACATACCGGTGGTCAAGTTGAGCTTGGAGACGTCGCGATGGCGAGCATCGTGGCCAGCACCACGAGGTACTGGTGTAACTTCCACACCACGATACGACTACATGCTAGAAGAATACTATGATCTGAAGCATGTCATAGCTGGCAGGGTTTGAATGAAACTGAAGGCACTCCCTGATCTTGCTGTGTTGTGGGTGTAGCACGTCCAGATCTTGCTAGATGAGAATATACACATGTCTTTCTAGAGATCCATGGTTAATGGATTTAGGTGCTCCACTTACTCATGGTCATCCCTTTAAAGGTAGGTTGCTTTATCAAAAAAGTTTGGCCATAATCCATGGTGTATTAATTAAGTTTTCTGCTAACCTGCTGGTTTACTATCTCTCTACAATGTGTGAGTAATCGTAAATTTTTTTTGCCATGATGTATCAGAAGAGAGAAAATAGAAGACAATACACAGTTCTACATGCTGTTCTTTTTCTTAAGGAAAATCTATAGACTGTTTTTTTTGCGATGGACTACAGACTATTCTTGCCAAACCGTACAGATCAACTAGGTATGTATTGCATGATCATGCTGGTTTCATTTCTATTTCTTCTGATTATGGTTTACAGTTATCGCGTTGACAGAGGAAACTAGGAATATGGCCTTGAGCTATGCATCAACGTGTATGATTGTCAAACATTTGATCAAGCAACACAAGCTGGCTCTCTACACTCAAAATGAGTTGCTTTAACATGCATAAGAAGTTGGAGGACCACATTTTTCTTGGAAATTCTGTGAGGCTACTACCCAATTAATTAAGTTCCCAAATCCAACACTAGAATTTCTTTGTCTCATCTGTAGTAGGTATTACTATGTTGGCAGGTTTTTCTTTCTTCCATAAAATATACGGTGTGAAAGTGAGCTTATTTTGGAACATATCTTCAACAATTTGGTCAGCGTGTATCTCATGCATTCCGTCTATCTCTTGCATGTAGAAATCAATGTTCTCGTATACTATGCCATTTTTATTTGTATTTTTATTTTTACTTTTACTGCGCTTTGTGAACAGTACTTTGCACTCCAGACTTTGTTCTATCGGTTTTTTTTAATAAAATGGCTGCATGCATCTTTCCGATGCAGAGGCCGGGGGATAACCTTCTTTTCCAAAAAAAATACTATGCCATTTTGAGCACCATTCAAAACTTGTTCTCGTATACTATGCCATTTTTCCGTGTATCTCATGCATTCCGTGTATCTCTTGCATGTAGAAAGATGTTTTATTTTGAGCACGATTCAGAACTTGTTCTCGTATACTATGACATTTTTCATATGTTGACATGTGATTCCTAATAAGTTATTTTGGTTTATAAAAATGTAATATTCAACATTCCCCATTTTAATTTATAAAATTTGAAATATGTTTATATGTTTACTTTTGAAGATCAATATAAAAACCATTGGCTTCGGATGTTGCTTTGAAAATGTTGATTGACAAAGTTACTGACGTAACTATGATGGATCAGACTGAAACTAATTGAGTAGTATTACACAGGGAAAATGATGAAAATGATTCCTTTTGGGCTGCCGGCGGAAGCTTGCGCCTGTAGCCCGTGAATTGTTCGATCACGTCTCATCTATTGGTCATCCTTGACACACGCATCCAGACGATTCGATCCCCTCCTGCATCTTTATCTTAGCCACTCGTTCTCTCTCGTTTCAGTCATCTCTCTCACTCGTCTTCTCCCTGTCTCGCAACACCTTTTTTCTCCTTTTCGTCCAGCGTCGTTGCTTGGGGCGGGGGGGGGGGGGGGGGGGGGGGCATGCGCGAGCTGCGATGCTACAGGAGGCGCCACAATGTGATGCAACCTACTGCATGTGGAGACGAGCATGGTGAGGCGGAAAGCTGCGACGGGCAAAGATTTTTGCTGGAACTAGCGGCATGTTTTGTTGGGATCGGCAGGGCGATGTGCTACGATGGTGATGCAGGGGCGCCGACGGTGTGTTGGGATGCAACCGACAATGATTTTTGCTGGGACCAGCGGAGCGACGTGCTTGTATCGGTGATGGCGTGCTGGGAACGGCCGAACGGCAAGACAAAAAGATGCAACCAGCAATGATTTTTGCTGGAACCATTCATGGTGACGCCGCCGCACGTGACGTCGGCAACGACATTTTTGCTGCATCTGTCATTGTTTTTTGCTACGCCCGGTGTTGAAGATTGCTACGGCGACAGGACTCGTCAGCTGGGAGGAGCTGCAACTGTTGGGAGGCCGGACAAGTGCTTCCTGCTTTCTATGACGATGATGGATCAAGTACTGTGACGTCTGCCACTTTTTGCTGCGATGAACTTTTGATGGGCGCAGTGAGTCGTGGTGCTGCAAGCGGCTGACGAGGGGGGCGTGCGCCATCTTTGCTATGACGAGCGACGGAGAGAGCACCGAAGTGCCTCGAGCTAGAGGGCATGAGGTGGATTTCAGGCTGCGGTTCCATGTTTATTTTTTGCATATAATGACAGATATAGAGACATATTATGTTGATATTAAGAAAGAATCTATCGACAAGGGTCCTAAGACGATGTTTTTGGGAATACAAGTTTTAGAGTGGTTGGGCTTTTTTAGAACCGTTCGTTGATGTCGATCTAACGGCAGACAAATACGAAGTACTGGGTAGTACTCCGATGAAAGTACGCGAAAGTACTAAAACGAGTGGGGCCGGTACTCGTCACAAGGTGGGGACGCGTTTTAATCTAGGGGCAGTTTAGTCCTAGGAAAATTTGCACGCGCCGCCCCTCTCGTCAAATGAATAACCGCCGCCATGGTGCTACAAATTCCATAATTACTCATCGGCGGCCATCTCCTCCATGTCCACCGCAGTCATCTCCTCCTTCTTGCCGCTGCAACTTCGCTCCACTCAGGCAACCCCCCCACCCACCCCCACCCCCTCTTCCACGGCAGATCGAGCTGATGGCCGGCGGCGAGAACACCGACTTCGTGCAGATCGCCGGCGGCGACCAGGTCAAGTTGGCCAGGTTGAGGGAGATCCGTTCTTGGTTTGACAACACAAGGCAGATGAGCTGGACGGCAATGGCCACTCTCAAGAATTTGACGAAGAAGGAGAGGGCAAAGCTTTTCCCCCAGCCCGCGCAACCGATTCAGAAGATCGAGATCCTCCTCTGGGCGATGGAGCAGGCCAATTCGTCCAGCGAGTGGACTAGGCGGAGGTGGTGGGCGTTCAGATCCAGGGTAGAGCATCCACTTGATCAGGAACCCACCGTGCACGAGGTGCCGTTGCAGATTGTGCAGCCTCCAACCGAGTCACCGGAGACTTCGAAGCGCAAGATGAGGAGGACAATGGTCGCGACCTCGCTTCCCCGCCATTCTCCACGCTTCCCTCGCCGCTCTCCTCGTCTGAACGGCGGCGGTAGCTATGTTTAGAGTAAGCTTCCCCACTCCTCATCTTTCTACTGCTCGTGCTTACATCGTGCCCCACTCCTCATCTTTCTACTGCTCGTGCTTACATCGTGGTGATACTGATCATAATAGTTCAGAGAGGGAATGCTAGATGGCATTTTAATCTCAATGAATTGCATGAACATTTGAGTACATGGATTTGGAGGATGGATTATGATGTATGTGAACCCTAGGCATCATATGAACCCTAGGAAAAATTAGTAATGTTGTAGTGGTAGACACTGAAATATTTCGGTACACACCGGTAGGCACTGAAATATTTCGGAACTGCCCTAGGCAAAATTTGTAATGTTGTAGTGGTGGACACTGAAATTATTTCGGTACACACCGGTAGGCATTGAAATATTTCGGTACTGCCCTAGGCAAAATTTGTAATGTTGTAGTGGTAGACACTGAAATATTTCGGTACACACCGGTAGGCACTGAAATATTTCGTTACTACAATTTCAGTACACACCGATGCACACTGAATTATTTCACTACTGCAGTTTCAGTACACACCGGTACACACTGAAATATTTCAGTACTGCAAATTCTATACAAAGTTGGCATTTTGTCATTTATGTGTGAATTAATCCATGCATCATATGGCCTAACTTTGTACATGAGTTTGGGTCAATTTCATGTCTATTTATTGTTAAAATTATTGTCATGCCATGAAACACAAGACAAGTCACTGACCCAAGCTTGCAAAGATGCCATATCAATGTTGCTGATATGAAATATGCATGTTTTCACCTAGTCTTGTGTCTGAATTAAAACTGAGCATTTTTTCTTGATGGTATCCATGGATCTAGAACTCCTATGAATTTGCTCATGTTGGATGTTTTGTTCTCCATCATTTGTACTAGCATTCCGTGCGATTAGATGCCATGACAAGACCCCTGGCATATTTATTTTCTTGCCTCCAACATCACATGTGTGTTTTGCAGGAAAAAACCTGGAGTTCACCAGGCTGGCTGAAGTTGTGAGGCTGGGAGGCTGATGGTGCTGCTACTGGCTGATCCTTCTTCTTTCAGTTTTTGTTCGTCATTTCTCAAGCCATTGGACCAGGGCTACTTCCCTATGTGCTGTTAATGTATTAAGTAGTTCCTTCGAATTTGTAGTATTAGTTAGTTTGAATGTGGAAGTACCTTAATTTTTAGGAACGAAATGTTGCTATGTATGACCAAGGGTTTCATACCTTAATCTTTGGATAATTAATTATGTGAACTGTTGGATGTGGCGCATAACGAAACGCCTCTACCATTGATACTAGTTCAACATGTCGGTCCAATTAGAGACCAGCCACTACCATATAGAACAGTTAGCATTTCATACTACAACCTGGCACGTACAAAACATCACACAGTGGAAGCACATCCCTAAGCACCTTGCATTGTACAAGGTCTTAGAGACAAGCCTCTACCATATATAACAGTTACCATGTCACACTACAGCCTATAAAACATCACACAGTGGAATAATCATAGCTAGTAGAGCATTAGTACCAGTTAATATGAGTAGAATATAGGTACGGTAATACACGACAAGTACTCGCAAACAAGAGCTAACATAACAAGTTCATTTCAGATTGATACATGGCCCACCCAGTTCTAAATGAGGTGGATGGTGATCATCATCCTCAAGTCATGGCGACGGGTGTTCGCAACAGTGAGTAGGATGGCCTGTCCTACCCGAAGATTCTTGGCACGAAGGAACTTCTTCCACCCTGCCCTGCTCAAGACAGTGCGACCGTCCGTGTCCACTGCATAGGCACAGCTGGTGATGGAGCCCGTTCTGGTAAGGCGTAGTCCAGCAGCCATGCCTTCTTCGTCCGGGTCGATGCCACAGCTATCAAGTAACCTCTTAGGTAATTTCTGAAAACAGTTGACATGATCATATACATTAGTGGAAATAGCAAAACAGTTGACATGATATATGATCATGTCACGTGCAATTATCAACAAAGCATACACTTCAAGACACATATATCATTGGATTCAACACTGAGCATATATATCATCACATCAGTACACTATACGCCAAGCATCAAATTACTACAGTAATTAGGCATATCATTAGATTACTGCGTACACTAAGCATATCATCGCATATTACTACACTACATGCATGTCATAAAATTCTTCACTAAATGAATTCTAAACTAGGCCTCTCATCACAGTACTACAACATGCATATCATATGAACTACCATACCATGATATGTCGTTTTAACATTCGTCCGTGTGAGGCGGGTCACGAATGGCTTCCCTAGGCAGTCTTCACGTAGCGGAAGCATGTCCCAGAGGTTGCCGATTTCCTCGTCGCCCAGTCCGAGTCCTTGGGCATACAGGTATTCAACAAGTGGGTTCTCATCATCATCAGAATCGTCATCATCTGACTCAGCACCATCTTCCTCCTCATGAACTTCATCCTCACTATCCGGAATCAAATTTAGATAGATAACAGAAATCCTGGGCCTATCTTTTCTGAAGGAGAAGCTGATCAATTCCCCCCCACTAAGACGGTTGCGGGCGATGAAACGATCCCAATCATCTCCTCCTATCTGGGTTATCTTTCGCCCCTTCTCGACCTGCATAGTGTATGGGCCCCCAAGAGCATCGAAGGTCACGGTGTCTGCGACGAGCTCATTGAATGCCAATATCACATTGCATGGTACGATCTATGTAAGATAAAAACAAATAACAGACACAATACATTAGTGGAAATAGCAAAAAAACAAAAAGAATGTACTGTCAGAAGGTTCATATAAATTGTTACCGCTGCAAAAACAAAAGAAGGCTGGAAGTAGATGCCGAACAGCGTGGCAGTAGAAAGGCTGGTCCGGCACCGTGAGTTGCAGCGTCCACATTGTGCTTCCTCCATTCTACACAGAACGTGTTGAACTCTAAGTTGAATTGTACATAGTACAATACAAAGATCATACATATAATAAATCATAGTGATAACCTATACTGGCAATGGCCAATCAATCTATTTTCTATCATCTATGTAATAAAGCAATGCCAATGACAATGGCAATGCCCGTCTCATCTAAACCTGGGAATAGTTCGGCATCCAAACTAAAACCAGTCCAATCCACAGCACACATCAAAACCAAACCAATCCAGATATTTTCATTTAGAATCTAGACCAAACCGAACTATACATGCTCGTCATCCAACCCAGTCCAAACCGTTTTCAACTTTTGGATTGAATCCAAAGGTTCAAACCGTGGACAAAGCCATACGCGAGGGCACGTCATGAATCTAGATCAGACATGGCGTCAAAGCTCGAGAGAGGCGACGAGCTCCGGCCAGCAACAGCGGCTCTTGGATTTGAAGCAGTAGTAGGTGGTAGTGGTGGCTCAAACTAATTGATTGATTTCGTCTCAAACCATAGAAACCAAATAAAGATCCAATCCAAAAACTAAGTTTCAGTCCAAACCAATCGGCTCAAATCCGCCTCCGTAGGGAGACGCGGTTGGAGAAGGGAAGAAGAGGGGAGATCTCACGTACTTGCCAGAGTTGGCGGCGGCCGCGCACCGGCAGCGAAGAGAGGGGTCGTCGAGAGATGGCGGCGATGGCGGCGGCGCTGGTCGAGAAGGGGAGAAAGAAAAATGTGGAGTGGTCGAGACGGGGAGAAAGAAAAATGTGGTACATGTGGTGGCTCGGTTGTGTGGATGACAAGGGGACCCACTTGTGAGACCGATGGCAATTGATGGCAAACCGCAGGAGGTGCAGGACCGCGTGCACGACCGCCACGTCCCCACGTGGAATGGGGACGGCCGGGTGGGTGTGTCAAGTCAAATCGACACCCGCGGCTTCTCGGTAACTCCAAGAGGCAGGAGCAGTGCATTTCTTCCCCAAATCGGGTAGAAAACCCTCGTCCTCTCCCCACCCTCTCTTCCTTCGTCACCACCTCACCACCCTCTCCTCCTTCCTCACCACCCTCCTCCCTTCCTACGCCTCCCTCCTCCTGTCTTCGACCGACGATGAAGCGCGGGCGTGAAGATGCGGCGGACGAGCCGGAGGCAACCATCGGAGCACAGCAGTCTGCTGTCGTGGCTGTAGCCGTGGGTGCAGCGGCTGAGTCCGCCGTAGCGGCGGAAGCTGGCGGTGCAGCGACCGTTGTGCCTGCTCCCGCTACCATCGCAGCCGTCGAGGAACCCGTCGGCGAGCACAAGGTCGGGGAAGATCTGGAGGAGGAGGAGATGAGAAGGCGTAAGCAGAAGGTGCATGACGAAATCGAAGAGCTCATGGAGGAGAACGCCATAAAGGAGTTCGACATAGATAGCAGGAAGGGCAGCGACTTCGACGAGGATGCCATCAACGAGCTATCTGAGGTAGTACTCTGTTTTTTGCTCTGTTTTTTTCATGACATTGGGGTTTTTCTTGTAAACTAGATGAGCATCAATTTCACTTGGGCATGCTAGTTCTACGTATGTAGGATTGTAGGGATGTAGCATAGATCTTCATGTTGGATGTGGATTTTTAAATCTGATTCACATTCTGATTCCAGCAGATACTCTGGTTTTTTTCCATGGCATTGAGGTTTGTCTTGTTAACTAGATGAGCATAAGTTTCACAAGAGATACATTAATGAAAGAAGTGGGGTAATGAACCCAAATACAAGAAAATGTTCATGGCAGGGATACATTAATGAAAAAGTGGGTTAAACAATGGATATATGGCAGGATTCTCCATTGGCTTCCCAAGGACAGTGACAAAATGCTGCAGTTCCTGATTCATTTTAGTTTATGTAGATGAATTAATTTGCACACATGTTCATATATGATTAGTTTGCACACATGTTCATAGATGATCCATTTGCAAATTCTATACAGCTTTCCATTTTGCAAAGGAAGTGATCGCTCCCTTAATAATTATGGGCTGACAGTACATATCCACTGGATACCAAAAAATCAAAACATTTCATCTAGCCAATTTTCCACAGTATGTTATCTAGATGATCACAGCCACATCTCTCATCAATATGAGCAGTGAGACACCCCATAGCTCCTTTACCAATTTCCTTCTGAAACTTAGCAGGGTCTAACAATGTTGGAGAAGCAGTATTGCCGCTGTCAGAAAGAATAATGGTTTCTTCATTCCAGTAGATAGAACAAACCCCCCTTGTGTGAAACATGGAGGAGTATAATGAAGCCATTTTTCTGATTCCAATAAGAATTACACCTGTAACAAGTATCAAATATCATTAAACCAAGCCACTTCATGAAGTCATTCATGTGTTAATTATGTACTACTTGTGCACTAATCTATAAATGCAACTATTCCACCGTCCATATTTATGCATGTCAATTTCTTTGGATCAATTATGTATGTGCACATACGCCTTATTTCTAGCAAATAGATAGTTGCCATGTTACACATGTGTACTTTCAAAACATTGTAGTTAAAGTCAATGTACCATAATAGATTAGCTGATTGTTCTATGTGTACTAATTCACTAATTCACAGGAGGATGACGATGACGTGGACTACAACATGGACAGCAGGCACAGCAAGAGCCGGTACACCCTGAGGCATCTGATTGCTGGGAAGATCAAGTACCGTTTCTTTGGCAAGATTGGGTGCCCTTTCTGTTGCAAGCAGATCGGTGGCGGCATAGATGGCATGATCCAGCATGCCTTCAGCACTGGCAATGGACATGGTAAGAAGCATCAAGCCAGTACTCTAGCTAAACATGCTGCCTATGCACGCTTCCTCGAGATTGTCAAAGTGAATGAGCCCTACAACATGCATTGAAGAAGGGAGAGAAGTGATGTGCTGCTAGAGTGCTGCTGCTGCCCCAGGACCGCCGTGTCCTCTTATGTTATCTATGTTTCTTTGTTGTTCGAGTCTAAAACTGATGTCCTATGGTGTGTCTGAACCTATGCTGAGCGGTGGTTGATCTGCCGTTTATGTTAAGAGTTTGCTGCTACTCTGGTTTAGTGTTCCTAGTTGTTAATACTATTTTGGTGATGCATGTTTAAACCTTGTACAATGCTAGATGCTTAGGGTGGTGCTTAGAAAAATAAACAGGGGTTTTCTGAAGCACCGGTGCCTATTTCTACAGGAGAGACGCCTAGTTATGCGTCTACCCTGTACAAATAAGCACCTATGCTTATGAAAAGCCTGGTTTATTTCTATAAGCAACTCCCCTAAGCACCTTGCATTGTACAAGGCCTTAGCAACTCAAGTATCGTGCGGTGGTCTATGTTATGGTTGCTGTGTTATTCTGCCGTACGGTGATGCATGCTAGGAACTCTAATAATATGACTATGGTAGTTATAGCTTGGCATGACTATGTTTAGTGTATAACTCAGCATGTTCCTGCCATATCTATGAGCAGTTACAACTGAACTATGCATTAATTTTTGACAAAATTAAAGCATGCAAATGATTGCCGATTCCACCTATTGCTAAATCAAGCTTTGTACTGATGATGCATTAGATATTGCAATAAGTAGAGGATGCTCATGATTGCCAAAAGTACCTATTTCCACTTTCTGATAAGAACTAAACGTGTATCAAATGATGCTAAAAGTAGAGCATGAGCATGAGCATGTATCAATTGATTTGTGTTTGAATGGGCTCAATAAAGCTGGTGCTGGTTTATGCTCTCTGCGTGACCGTGATGGCAACGAAGACACTTGGTTGGCTATGGTCTTGCTGTCAAATTTAAGTTTCAGTTCTTTAAGACTCTTTGTTTTTGTTGCTTGCTCGGGATCGACTAGCTTTCTCAGGCGTCCACGTGCTCTCTTCCTTTTGGGGTAGTTGGGTGCACCATTTTTGGGGGAGTTGGCTGCACCAATATCCTTCTGGGAGTTGGATGTGTCAGGTTCGTTGGAACCATCGGGATTGTTGACTAATTGTACGTCCTCTTCTGAAGCATCAGGTAGAACTACTTGCTGGGCATCGTACACCTCCTTCTGTATAAGAGAGAGTGCTGCGTTAGTTCTAATCATGAGACTTATGAAATAAATGATATATTCTTCATGTAGCGCTAACCGTTATGGGGAACTTATATGATTCGAGACGAAGCGCATTGCAATTTGAATGCAGTAAGGCTGTACATATTTTCCACCTGAAAATATCTATCCTTGCCTATATTGGATAACCGACACTGACGTCAGCATAGCTTTCAAGCTAAACAAAGTACAAATTTAAATTAGGCATTCAATTACCTGGTTCAAAATATCGGTCATTTCATTCCCATTCCATGACAACATGTACTGCAGTGTCCAAACCGCACAGGAAGTCCTGCGATGTTTAGTTAAAGATCAGTAATCTTATTCGTGTACGCAAATAATAATTTATGAGGCCATGCGTACCCATCGGTTTGTTGTGGTGTGTTCTCATAGCGTTTTTTGGTCCATTCGGCAAAATTGATGTTCTTAGCTGGTGATATCAACCCTTTCTTGACAACTTCATCAATGCAGAACTGAATCGAGTCCACTAGGATACGACGAGTTATACATAGGGTTAGGTACTTTGGGAACTCATGTTCCATGCGGACCAAAAGAGGCAGCAAGAGAATACTTACAAGAGAATCTTCCTTGGTCTTGTCGCAATGATAATTCATGGAGTTCAGAGTCTGAATTTCTTTTTTGTCAAAATTAAACATCATTAGCATCCAATGGTTTTGGTGTACATTCAGTGGGACATGCACCTACAGTAAAATTTGGGTTGGGTTGAGAACCGAAATTTGTCGTGTACAGTGTGTACGTAAACTATGAAAGTGTGGAAAACGTGTACCTTTCGGCGCCCTACAAATTTTCCTGCTACACGAGCTAACCATGAGGCTGCACGTCCAACAGGAACCACCCCCTTCATTTGTAACAGCTTTTCGGTTTCTTGACGGTATATGATTGAGGTAGTATCATTCTCAATTTGGCTAATGCTAGCATATGCCATAATAACCTGCCAAATTTTCAATCATACAATAATAAGACAGTTGTTGCAGTAATGATGTAGAATAGAGTATAATGGGCTTACATCACCATCAATGTATTTGTCGTCCAAATTTCGCTTCAGATTTTCTGCTGTGAGGGTAATGTCTCTGATTCTAGCTATTTCAACAGGGTCGTATGTTCCGTGGATGTAAACGGCTGTCTATATGTCCTCATCCATGAACTTGTAATCATTACCAAAGACAGGCTTCATCGGAGTTAATTGTGGTTCCTCATTGTTTTCCGTCACATGTCTTGCATTTGGTGTACTCGAAGTCCCTGTCGTGAATTGGCTAGCCCTAGGAGTTCCTTTCAGGGATGAATTGCACACATTGACTTGATCCTACAATGAACAAAGGTAGTTCATCATTAGTTTGTTACTTTTAGATATTAACGTGTTGGGCCATATTGATCACCCGCACGCCTACTTTCTGTGACACTGATTGTCGGTTCCTTGTAAATTTGTATTTTAAGTCCTGTAACAATGCAAACAATAATGAACATGAAGGAACATATTCATAAAAAATACAAAATGCACAGTATGACATACATGGAGTTCCCTCCTTAAGTCTTTAATTTCGTCCTCGGCCTTCGACAACCTAGGATTAGTGCCAGTTTTAGTCTTCATGTCGATCAAGTCTTCACCTAGAGTCTGGTATTTGACATCAAATCTGTGCTCAATTTCCATTTACTTCTTGCACACCTTCTTTTCATGATCAGCAATGCGTGCATTCATGACTTCAACTACCATTTCAATCTGTGTAAACAAAATAAAACCCCGTTGGTAACAATAGCTAAATGAATGAGGTTCCATGACACCTATTTGTGATATTGCAAAAACAAATACTCTTTGGAGTACATACTTGCTGGCTACTAAATTGTTGTCCTTGTGATGGTGCTCGATACGAATCATGTTGATGCACATGTTCATCTTTTTTTCTTGGAAAATTATTAGAATTCTCATACGATCGTTGAGGAGCACAAATTTCCATGAAAACCTATTTTTTTAAAATATAATGAACCATTAGTACCAAATAAAAAATCGGATATAGAAAGTTCAATTGTAGATAGGTACCAGCCCGTTATGAAGACCTCCTTTCTCGTAAGCATCGCTTCTTAAAGTAGCCATCATTTCGTCCCATCGTGCGATCAATGGAGGGGGTCTAGAAGCATACATTAATCGGCCACTACGCACGTGCTCCCAGTACCAATACTACACAATAAATTAGTTCATCACCATACAGATATGCAACAAAACAATAATTAAAGGATATTAAGTAGTGATCTATCACTAACCTGGAGCAGAATTAGATTTCCTTATAGATTTACGTGATCTCGATTTCTAAACTTGTGAACGGACTTGAAGAAGTGATTAAGTGTGAAACATCCCCAGTTAAATTTCCGAAGGTTTTGAAGATCTGTAACGAGGTTGAGAAATTTCGAGTCCACATAATGTTGTGCTGTTGGTGCTAGAACAGTACCAATTGCGTACAGAATGAACCGCCTCAGGAAATCGCCGTCTGGGGCTTTGGAAGCTCGGATCGCCGTTTCAAGGTCAGAAATCAAAATTTTCCCATTGTTTGCATAGGCGATAAACAATTCTGTGTCGGTTTGCATTTCCAGATGTGCCTCTATATCCTCCCCTTCTATCGGAATGCCAAATATACCTTGCACGTCCTCTTTTGTTATAGGAATTGGCGTTTTACCGATGGTAATGGATTGCGTGTCCATATCTATGCTCTTGGCTAGTCTAACCAACATTATGCGCCGTAGAGTCACTTCATGCATCTGGGTTAGACCGCCAAGACTGGTTTCTGATATGATGTACTTTTTGTGGTCTTGTGACAATAGTTTCATGGTTTTTCCGAACCTTGTCTGTGAGCATACTAACTTCATATGACCATGCTTTTCGGCGAGTTCCTGTTACATGCCATTAAATATTACTGAGTACACATGAATTATGTGTACGAAACGATTGTACACAAATAGTAAATTACTTACCGCATCGGTAATTTCGGAGATGGGCTTTTCTCCATTATTAAGGTTCGTATCTGAAACTGACATTGCTGCCTCGTATGCAATGATAAAATCAGGCTCAATTAATCTGAACAAAATTGGAAAATGTATAACAAAATTAGCAGAGAATTAATTTTAACAAAATTAACTAGGTCATTTAACATATGATCCACTTATGGGTTTAAGCACAGAACCTATTTGGGTGCAAAACCTATGAGGGTTCAACAACTAAAGCATCGGCGGACAACGATTATAAAGAGTTACGATCAGCTAATACCTTATCTCGGAGATGGTGCCACCGAGTAGATGGCGGCGGTTAGTGCGTCGGAAACTATAAGTGCCGGTATAGCGCGGTCGACGGCGCAAAGGAAAAACGGCACGTTCACGCGAGGAGGAGGCGGCGAGAAGAACACTGACGTCCGAGCCCTCAGATCACGTTGGCGGTGGGCGGCGAGTGGTGGCCGCCGACTCCTGTATTCCATGGGCGACCGGCGTCTCCGATCTGATCTTGCAGCGGTCGTGGGAGGTGCGGACGGCCCGGGTGGTTAGAATGCGGAGCTGTAATCGCGGGATTTAGGGAGGGGTGGGCCGCGTGAGTTATGTGAGATTTGGATAAATGATATAAAGAAATAAGAAAATCTTGTGAACTCGGTGTGGGGTTTATGGGGTTTAGGGTTTAGGGGTTTAGGGTTATTAGGGTTTAAGGGGTTTAGGGGTTTAGGGTTATCAGGGGTTAGGGTTATCAGGGTTTAGGGTTGAGTGTTTACATGCAAGCCCGGAAATGCGCGTGTCAGAGAACGTACTTGCATGTATATGTACTAATGATCCCAAACTTTCTTAATGGCATCCCATGACCACATAGAGAATGAATGCATAATGGTTTCCATGTTGGACAAAATTTTGAATGTTTTTATGGTTTAGTGTGTGTGGGGGGGGGTTAGGGTTATCAGGGTTTAGGGTTTAAGGGTTTTAGGGTTGACGGAACTATGTTTGTCTTACGGTGGACGTAGCACACACACCGGACATTGGTGGAGCGTTGGTCTACAATGGATTCCCTCTGGTAGCATCGATCCGATCCGTTGAATGGCTCGGCCGACAAACTTCGTGCCACATAGAGCATGCATCCATCCACTGGACCGGATCAATGTTGGGTTGGTTTCATACAGGTGAGGAAAGCAGCTAGTGCTTTCGGGGTGTTGACATGCTAGGCCGAAAATGCGCGTGTCAGATATCGTACTTGCATGTATAATCCCAAACTTTTTTCATGGCATCCCATGACCCCATAGAGAATGCATGCATAATGGTTTCCATGTGGGGCAAAAATTTGAATGTTTTTACAGTTTAGTGGGGGGTTAGGGTTATCAGGGTTTAGGGTTTAAGGGTTTTAGGGTTGATGGAACTATGATTGTCTTACGGTGGACGTAGCACACACACCGAACATTGGTGGAGCGTTGGTCTACAATGGATTCCCTCTGGTACCATCGATCCGGTCCGTTGACTGGCTCGGCCGACAAACTTCGTGCCACATAGAGCATGCATCCATCCACTGGACCGGATCGATGTTTGGTTGGTTTCATACAGGTGAGGAACCCAGCTAGTGCTTTCGGGGTGTTGACATGCTAGGCCGGAAATGCGCGTGTCAGAGATCGTACTTGCGTGTATAATCCCAAAAATCTTTCATGGCATCCCATGACCACATAGAGAATGCATGCATAATGGTTTCCATCTGGGGCAAAAATTTGAATGTTTTTACGGTTTAGTGGGGGGGGGTTAGGGTTATCAGGGTTTAGGGTTTAAGGGTTTTAGGGTTGACGGAACTATGTTTGTCTTACGGTGGACGTAGCACACACACCGGACATTGATGGAGCGTTGGTCTACAATGGAGTCCCTCCTGTAGCATCGATCTGGTCCGTCGACTGGCTCGGCCGACATACTTCGTGCCACATAGAGCATGCATGCATCCACTGAACCGGATCAATGTTGGGTTGGTTTACATGTACATGTACAGGGACCCGAAATGCGCGTGTCAGAGATCGTACTTGCGTGTACATGTACCATCCGTTCCATCCACTGGCTGGGCCGACAACCTTCGTGCCACATTGTTCACATTGTCCAATTAACACTTTGTATAGATTTTTTTGGTAAAAAATGAACGAAATAATGCAACTAATCTGAACGTAACGTTTGGCATGTATCAAACCAAGTTGCCACTATTCCTCAAAAAAAAAGAACCCATTTAGCCACTAATTGCGCCAAACATATCTCGTAATTATGAACGAAAATGGGTTGACAATTATATCTATCTGGAAATTCTTGGACTGAATTTATTGCTCTTCCTTTTTTAGAGAACAATAAGTTAGAATGGTGGGCGGCGGGTTGGCACGGGCACGGCGATGGCTCGGGCTTGTGTCATATGTGGTTCGACCCGCGGTCAGTGCACATGTTTTCGAAGCCCCGAAAAGATCGCGCTCGTTAAAAAAAACTTGCATCGAAGCGCATTACTTCAAAATAACTAATTAACCCTACAATCACGGATATATACCTTCCCATTCTACCACATATCTACCCTATCCTAACCATCCCCATCTACCTTGTTTCTCCTCACATAGCCATCGCCGGGACCGCGCCATCTCTTCTCAAGCGACCACGCCGACGCCGGATTAAAAAGGTCTCTTCCACGGCTTCTCTCATCTTCGATTGCAGTGCTGATTATTTTTTCCATTGATTCGACCAACAAGTAATTTCCGAAGAGATTAGAAAATCCAGCTTTTGCCATAGTTGAGTAGTTCTGGTGTGATTTGAGTACAGGATGTCATGCAAGAGCTTTTTGATTGATAGTTTGTACTAGTTGATCGTACGAACTGATTATGAATATTTTTTCACGGTCGTATTGTTTCGAATTAGTTGGATGAGGGTGTGGATACAGTTTTCATACTATGGGTATATGTGTTGCTGTAGGGACCATGGTCTCAGAGGCGCATAACAACTGTGCGGAGTACGACAAGTCTTTGCATGAAGCGCGTCGGGAGATCGACTTGAAGGTGCAAAAGGATCGCGCTGAGGTAGATAAGAAACTGAAAAAAGAACGTTCATACGTGGACAGGATGATAAAGGAGGAGCATGAGGAGTTTTCCCTTAAGATGGCGAAGATGCGTCTTGAGATTGAAGAAAAGTATAAGAGGGACTGTGAGTACATGGAAAAAAAGTTTGTCTTAGGCTACAAGGAAATGCATCAAACTTTGCAGAAGGACCGGAAGCTTGTGGACAGTATTATACAGACAGAGCGAGTCAGGATGGATGCCTATGTGTTGCAGGCACGTGCGGATATGGACAGTAAGCTGCTACAGGAGCGGTCGGACATGGATTATAAGGCCATGCTGGAGAAGGTCCGCTTGGAAGGACATATGTTAGAAGACCGTGCGATCTCACGGCCACCCCGACAACATGTCTTCAATTATTCTCCCCCTGTAAGTATCTCGCACCGATTCTATATATTAAGGACCTACGTATTCTATGATACAAACATCTTCAATTTGTGGCAACCTTATGTGGGCGATTGTATGTAGGCTAAGCATCATGAGATGGCACAGTCGCCATTCACTCGAGACATTGCGATAGAGTCACCCGTTCAATGCCACATCAGTCCACCCCAACAACATATCGTCAATTCTCCCCTTGTAAGTACCTCGCAACGATGCATACCCAAGATATGGTATGACCTTTCAAAACTTGTGTGTAAACCCACTATCGACGTTTCATACGCAGGATAAGAAACCTGTGATGGCAGAGTCCCCAGTCACACCACATGAAGGATACATTCCACATAATAAGGTGAGAAGGTTTGAGATGGCACAATCCCCAGTCACTCCACATGAAGGATACATTCCACAAAAGCAGGTAACAACGCCGCAATGTTGCTATGCACATAAAAAATTATGTTTGCCCCTTTACTCATTGAATGTATTAACTCTGATGTGAGATACTAGGTGCTGGTCATGGAATTTTTTGTTAGTAGGGATGATGAGATGTCACATGTCCCGAGAGCATACTTTGATGAACACCCGGCAGAAGTCAGAATTTTTGAACCCGCCAAAGTGACCTAAGATCTCATTATGAGTGAAATGAGAGATACTTTTGGTTGCAAACTGGGAGCAGAACTGTACTACTTCTTACCCGGGTCTGCGTGGAAGATGCCAGAAGGAATGTTCTTGATTGCAGGACCAGATGATGTACAAAAAATGCTTTCTGATCTGAATGGCAGCAAGACATGTCACCTGTACATTGTGTACAATAGAACTACGGGTTGTTTTCCCGAGGATGACATTGATTCCGAGGTTCAAATTTTACATGTTACATGCATCTAGTTTATGGCTACGTCTTTTTTGAGTTCTTCCTAATACAATTCCTATGGTTTTCTACAGGAAGTGAGAATCCAAGAAATGGAGGGTCTTGCTAGAGAGTTGGAAGAGAAAGACCAAGAACAACTTAAGTTGTATGGTTACGTTGATGTTAAAGAGAAAAAGATTGAAGCACATGGGTCGTCGCCAAGCCCGACGCAATCTCCAACGACGCAACGCAAGAGGTCACTGGATTTTGGCAGTGCAGAAGACAATATGGAGTAGGCTCAATTGTTTTTCAACCAGTTTAAGCTTCAAACCAGGATTATTTAGTTGCAAACAAACATTTTGTTTTCTGTTTCACACTATGTTCGCAATTATGGTACAATTTATTCATGATACAGTTCTTTGAACAACAATGCATGTGTTTTATGATCAATCATACAGTTGTTTCTGAGTTGTTTTTGAGATGGCATTGTGTCTAAAGAAGTTTCCATCTATAAAACTTGGCACGCAGTCGCATCGGAATCGCGTATCACGCGAGAGGTGCGCGTCGCACGGGAGAGCGTCGCACGCGAGCTTGTTTTCGGGTAGAAATCATAACATATTTCGGATAGATAAAGTTCACGTCCGCCACCCGCGCATGCAAACCCATGTCGCCGCCATTCCCATGCATGCATGCCTCAGGCGCAGACAACGAGACGGCCCATCCGAATTAGGCCCATCCGAAGTAGGCCCATCCGAAGTAGGCCATTAGAACCCTCCCCCCACTCCACCTATTCCCCTCGCACTGTGGCCTCCCTCCCTCCATCGCCAGATCCCCCACTCATCCCCCTCTGTCCGCCGCCCCTGCACACCGTCGGCGACTCCACCCCCGCCGCCCCCGCGCCCCCCGAACGGGATCGGCCGGATCCATCTCCTCAACCACCGCAGGACAGCGCAGGTACCCCAGTTTCTGTTGACGTCTCAATGGTATCCATGCTGATAATGCTAGGTAGATCGACTGAGTGTAGCAATTTTGTGCCACCAATCCACTTTTCTGGAAAATTCTTGCTAGAAAACCATCTGAAACTTGTGATGCTTGCTACTGTATAATATAGGACTTTTCAAAGTTCTGTTATGATGGCACTATTGGACACATACAGTAGAGCTGCATTTTTAGTTGTTATACTTTCAGTTACCATCACTGCTTGGGAAAGGACGAATTGGATGCATTCAGGTCTGCAGTTGATAGTGTATCATCATAATGTAGGTGCTGTGTTGTGTGATTCTTCATGCTGAGAACTTCAGCTTTTTCAGTTATAGTGAAAGGCTTGTGTATAAAAAAACTACTAAATGATCACAAAAACTTCTAGACAACATTCTGTATGATCTGACCAAAACTTGAACTAAATGATCACCAAAAGTTGAAGGATTTTGCATCACATCACAACCATAAGTGTTCTGCACCAGCATCATAACAATCACATAACTACATAACAAAAGCAAACTTGTTCATCATTACAAAAGCAAACTTGTTCAACATAACAAAAACTAACTTGTTCAGCATTACAAAAGCAAACTTGTTCAACATAACAAAAGCTAACTTGTTCAGCATTACAAAAGCAAACTTGTTCAACCACATAACTGCAAACTGAGACACATAATACCACAAACAACTCAATATCTCCAGTAGTAGGGGTCATCCCAATGATCATCTGCCTCTTGCCAGTACTCCAAACCTTCTTTGATGATTTCGATTTTCTTCCATGCCTCGTAGGTGACGTATGCATCTTTCGCTGCATACTCGATGAGGTTGTTTGGCAGTGGGCTGTCCCCCCATAGTTTGTGGTCTAATTCCTTGTTGATCATCTTCTTCATTTCCTTGTACGATGGGTGGATGAGGCTGGCTGCAAACTCAGCCAAAGCCTTCCACTTCTTTCCATTCCTTGGAACTCTCCATTTGCGCTGCATGTCGACGTACTTGTCGGGGTTGATCTCCAAACCAGACAATTTCAGCTTCTCCTTGTCACCTCCAATGGAGAAGCCAACAAAGGTGTACAACTTCTTCTCCTGCAGGAGCGGGCGGAGTTCCTTGGGCCTGCATCAAATTAATCTGGTGCATCAAATTCATCTACTTCAAAAACTTCAGAAACTACTAATTAGACATAAAATTCAGAACTAGTATTGCATCTACTCCAGAACTTCAGAACTAGTATTGCGTCTACTTTAGAACTTCAGAACTATTGCATCTACTTGAGAAACTTCAGAAACTTCAGAACTATTGCATCTACTTGAGAAACTTCAGAAACTACTAATTAGACAGAAACTTCAGAACTTTAGAACTAGTATTGCATCTACTTCAGAACTTCAGAACTATTGCATCTACTTCAGAAACTACAGAAACTACTAATTAGACAGAAACTTCAGAACTTCAGAACTAGTATTGCATCTACTTCAGAACTACAGAACTATTGCGTCTACTTCAGAAACTTCAGAAACTACTAATTAGACAGAAACGTCAGAACTTCAGAAACTTCAGAACTGGATGTTTTTACCATTTGGTTGCCGTGGTGATGTGGTATACCAGGACGAGATCCTCCACGCATAACTGTAGAACTGCAGCCTTTTGCGGAGGTTCATCTTCCCTCGTATACTCGACATCAACGCCGATCGACCGAGGAAACATGCCGCCGAGCCTCCTCCTGATCTCGCGGATCCTCTTGTCGGCTTCGTCTGGATTGCTGGTGCATACGACATCCAGCTTCTCCTTCTTTAGGTGGATATCAACCATGAGCTTCACGGTGTAGTCCTGCTTCTACCCGGGGACTGGAACGTCGTCGTCGACCACCAGCGGCTCCTTGCCAGACGCCTCACCTTGGTGATGCTTGGCAGACGGAGGGGAGTTGCTCCACGATGCCTCCGCCATTCTCTTGGCAGACGGAGGGGAGTTGCTCCACGATTCCTCCGCCATTGCCCTCCTGGCCAGTGATGGTGGAGGCAGAGGGGAGTTGCTTGATGGTGGAGGCAGAGGGAGGAAGATGGAGCGGCAATGGAATGAGGAGGGAGGCAGAGGGAGGCAGATTGAGCGGCAATGGAATAGGAGGGGAGTTCCCTGCGTCGTGGGGAGTTGCCAGTGGAGGGGAGTCGTGGGGAGTTGCCAGTGGAAGGGAGGCGTGGGGAGTTGCCTCGAAAACTCAAACGTCCTGCCCTTTGGCCCTCGAAAAATCTGGAGGGGAGACGTGGGCCCTTTGGTTTGTCCTGTTTCTGAAACAAAACAAAAAAAATAACAGCCATATTTTGCTCTCACTGCAACCATATTAAGAGATCAAAAATGGCACCAAAAAGTCACTGCAGCCATCCTAAATGGCACGAAAACAGCACCAAAACAACATCAGCCAAAACAGCAAAAAATGCATCCATCGATCGTTCTTTATTTCTTCTAACATTCCGTGTTCTGTGCAGTGAGATAGACACAACGCTACAAATGCAGGCTGACAACGCCCGCGATTTCATGACCATCAGGACAGACGGCGGCTTTATCCACGCTCCGGTCCCATGAGTCGAGTCGAAAGTAGTGATGCTATGTGTAGTTCTGAAACATTGATTGGCTCATGTTGTAATTAAACTTTAATGAATTTTATGTCTCTTTAGTTTGGACAGTCGTTAAACTTAGATGTAATCGATGCTATTTATTACTAGGACCATGAACTGTGCTATTAATGTCTTGCTTTTCTCTTCCGATCCTTTTGTTGCCTACTTATTTATTACTTATGTATTATCTGTTGTTTGGCTTGTGCATAGAGATGCCGTCGTATGTCGTGTACAAGGGTAAGGTTCCCGGAGTCTACGACGATTGGGAGGAGTGTCGGAGACAGGTTCACCGTTTCAGCGGTAACAGTTACAAAGGGTACACCACTAGGGCGGAGGCGGAATCTAGATACGCCCGCTATCTAGCGGGAGAGAGGAGGGAGCGTTGGAGGAACTGGATAAAGACCAGTTTCATCGCGATGATGCTCATCGTGATGACCGCAACTCTCTTCTATGTGATGGTAGTTTAGATGATCGATATCGACTTGTAATGTGAAGACAAACTCGCTACTCGCGGTCTCGAGACTTGTAATGTTCTATCTTTGTTCGGTCTTTTGAATTCGGAGACTAATATGATGAATTGTATTCGGAAAGCTATCTTCTATTGTATTGGATGAATGTGTTGTTGCTGTGTGGTTCTGTCTATATTCTCTCCAATAATATATTTTGTAACCTGTGAAAATATCAGAAATGTGCATTTTTCCAACCACCTCCAAATCACCTCAGTTTTGGCACACATGATCTCTTCCACAAACAAAACTAGGTTTCCAAGTTTTTGTATTTTTTTTAAAAAAATTGAATTTATAATGCCCTCTAGACTGACTGCTGAAAACATCGGTCTATGCCTCAAGGGGGCATTGTAAAATAATTTTTTTCAAAATTTTCTTGCATACACATGTTTTGCACATGTGGGTCACCATGTACAAGAAAATTTGGGTGATTTGGAGGTGGTGGAAAAATTCACGTTTTTTCAAAAACTGGCTTAAGTTTAGACCACCTCCAAATCATCCAAATCATCCGGGAATGCGGGCATTTTTTCGACCACCTCCAAATCATCTCAGTTTTAGCACACATGATCTCTTCCACAAACAAAACTAGGTTTCCAAGTTTTTGTATTTTTTTAAATTTATAATGCCCTCTAGACTGACTGCTAAAAACATCGGTCGATGCCTCAAGGGGACCTGCATGCAAGAGTCGGGGACCTGCATGCAAGAGTCGGGGACCTGCATGTGAATAGTGATTCATCAAGGCCTTGACAGCTACTGGCACAGCGGCTGCCGCCCGATTTGCATGCAGCGAAGATGAACGTGCATGGAGGTTTTTCAAAGATTTCCAAGCACACCCCAGTGGGCCCCGCTTATTTAAAAAATACGTCAGTCATTATTGCTCTGTAAATGAAGAATATGCATGATGATTATGAATATGCATGACAACCATAGTAAGGGTGAAGAATCATAGTGCCCAATTTGTCGAAATACATCATCATTTTTAAAGTTGGACATCAAATGATACACACAGAAAATGGAAATGAAAGATGTCGAACTAATACAGTAACATGCCAGTACAACCGCACTTCACTAAATTACTGTCACGATGAAATAGAATGTAAAGACCACGTCACACAAACATGAATGGCACACGACTTTCTCTGGCTCATCGTCGGTTCATGCTGTATGTAGATATCACAGTTCAGCCTCGATATCCTACACAGAAGAATAGAATAAATCACATGGACATCATTTATGAGTAAAACACATGCAAAAAAATATGAACATATTTCGTACCTCTAGCAATTTAGCGCATTTACGTCGATTGTGACCTGGTTTCTTGCAATAGCCACAGATATTCTGTGATCTTGACTTCTTTGTCTTTGCCTGCAGCCTTTTCTTCGGTGCACCTCGTCCTGGCACATGCACGGGATCCAGAACCTTATCAACTTTCTGCGAGTGCGGCATCAACGGGCCAAACCTAATGCTGTTATGCTGAGCATTAGTTGACTCCTTGCTGTCAGCTTGTTCAAAACTTGATTGCTTGCCATGATGTTGTGCTTGCAAAAGCATCTTTAGACGGTGATAGTCCTCATCAGAGTGGCATGCCTGGAAACTTGCGGCGTGACTACAATTCCGCAACTCGCGGTACCTCTGCAGGCTTAGCGAATAGTCATACATCTGGTTTTTTCTGGTAGGTGCGTATGCACATTTTGCATTCATAGTCCACCTAGTGGGAACGCAACAACCGGGCAGAATTGTTTGTTTTAAAATCCCCAGTATGTAAAAAATGTGGGAACATGGTGTGCCTGTGCATTCCAACTTACGGTAAGAACAACTCACCCTGTGCAAAAGACCTCCTTGCTCTTCAATGCGCACTCCAAACTTTTTATCCATTCTTTCCTGCTTGGACACAACATAAGTGGAATCTTCTGATCCATCTAGTATCTCTCTAATCTGACATTTGCTGACAGCATCTATGCTCCATAAGACCATCTTAAAGACACTAGGTGTGAAAACTGTTGCGGCGTGTTTCTCAAGCGGCGAAGCATTTTCCTCTGTAAATGGAACGGACTGCAAGGCTTTGACGTCATGGAGAGCTTCGTTAATCCGTCGCGACGCAAGGCAACGCTCATAGTGCTCTAGCATTTCAAACAACGACATCTTACCCTCAAGATGCGTATGTAGCACAGAGTTCAAGCTCTCACTCCTCTGATTGCTGCTCAATCCTAGGAAACAACGCCCCTCAAGATATGGAGCACACCACAACTTTCTCATCTGATACATCTGATGCAGCCAAGACTCCTCACTGGTTACTTTATTCCGTTGTAAGAATTGTATCCATTTTATCTCATGCTCTTCAATGGAAGAAGTATCATAAATGAAAGATCTGAATTCCTCATTTACGTCGTCATCATGCAGATGGCGTACAATGTTCTGCTGAATGTGCCATATACATAGTCTATGGTTTGAGTCTGGCCAGACCACCCTTATTGCTCTCTGCATTGCAAGGTCCCCATCTGTGATCACAGATATCGGATGCTTCTGTGCCATGCAATCAGAAAAGGTCCGCAACATCCACTCGTATGCCTGGCTTGTTTCATGAGAAATTATACCACAGCCAAATATAACAGTGCTGCGGTGGTGATTCAACCCGACAAAAGGCACGAATGGCAGATTGTATTTGTTGGTTCTGTATGTGCTATCGAAAACAATGATGTCTCCGAAAGCCTCGTAGTCAAGTCGCGATTGACTATCAGCCCAGAACAGTCCCTTCAGATGGCCATGCTCGTCTACCAAGTACTTGAAGAAAAAATTCACATCTCGCTCTCGCCTCGCCATCATGTGCATGATCACCGTTTTAGCATCACAGGCACTGATTGTCTCCTGCTTATTAGCATGGCAGAAATTATAAACGTCCCTCTTTATGCATCCAACCTTATCAAATCCACCGTATTGAAAGCACAAAATATCCATAATACGGTATTTGCGGATCCCACATTTTTCCATGTCCGCAATGTCCGCTTTCTGCTCATCGCTAATTCGTCTGTGCGAACGCAGCAGACAAGAAAGATCTCGTGGGGCTAGAGGATGGCTGTGCTCATCGATGAAATCCTTGACAAACCACCGACCGGTTTCCTCCTGTCTCGTAATGACCAATTTAGCATTACACCCGACACGAGTTAAACTTCGTGGCCTCCTCTTTCTATCTTCCATCTTTATTTTCATGTGCTTATCTTCGCGAAACCCTTGACGACTACACACAATTTTCCTTAAAATTATGTATTTGTTGGATCCATCCCACTCAACGTAGCTTTTCCTCACACTAAAACCTTTTTCAAGAGCATATTTGTTCTAGAATTCATAGCCTTCAGCCTCACTATCAAACATCTTGCTGACAACATTTACATACTCGAACATACTCTCATCACTTGCATACGCCATGTCTTCCTGCATATGACATGTGAGGGAAACCAATCATCAACATCTTTCTGTTTATCAATGTTGCAGGTGTAAAATAGCTCATAGGCAAAGACAAGTGCATGGAAAAGACTTTGCTGGTTTGACATGTGAGGGAAACCAATCATCAACGTCCAACAAGTAGTATCTCATCTTCCTTTAAACTATATTTCATGCGTTATGCAAACCTAAAGTGATGATGACTTTAATAAACTAAATTAAGTGAACTATGGAACCAGTATCTCATCTTCCTTTAGTATATCTCATCTCAAACGTCAACATCTTACTTAAACAAACATGATGCGATTAGCTCAAGAGAAACTATGCCACGATGAAGCTTTCCATTCATTGTTCTAGTCCGTACCCAGATCTTGTGGGGTTGAGGTTGTACTGCATGCACGGTGGAGGGGCGCAACGGCCAAGAGAACGAGCAGAACGCCAAGCCGAGTTCATACCTTAAGGATGGTATGCGCGAAGAGAGGGGATCGCCCGCCGCGGTCGCCGCCGATTCAGCCGGCGCAGATCCGGCCTTCTTCTTCTTCGGTGACGGCGTGGGGGGCTGGGGTTGGTTGGGTGGAGGACGAGGACGATGAATTTATTCCTCTCGCCGGGCAGGTCGAGGACGGAGAAGGTCAGGAGCGGCGAGCGGCGACGAATAGATCGGAGGAGGATTCTGAACTGGATCGAGTAGACATGGATCTGGTCCTCAGGTGATCGGTTCAAGAAAAGATATTTCCCCTTGGACCATTATGCCCTTATCGCAATTAACATATTAAATTTAATCAATTAAAATTCCCCGCAAGATCTTACGGCTAATAAAAATCAGACGTGATCAGACATGTAAGTACTGCTAAGTACTCCGAGTACTAACCCAATCACCGTAAAACAGCTCGTTTGGGAAAGGCCAAAAATTCATGGATTGACACAACAATACAAGTATATATATGCAATGAAAAAATATTGAAAGGCCTGTGGCAACGCACGGGCGTTCTACTAGTCATCATAATAATCATCAGGCACATGGGCAATTTCAGTCCCGAGATTAAGTCATCACACCGTCTGAAGGTTTGCACATGGAAACAGCCAAACAAGCAGCGATATGCAGATAAAACAAACCTTGGACACAAAGCTGAATCTCAGGCCTACAGTATGGGATTGTTTAGGGGGGTAAGGGAACCGAAAAATAAATCAGAGGGTAATATGAACCACCAACTTTGTTGAGGGTTGTAAAATGGACTTTTTTCTATTTAGTTATTCTACAAGGTTCCACTTCACAAATACACATTGATATCTCCATGCAACCAACACTGGTTATTCAAAGAGACTAGTCCCTCCCTCCCTCCCTCCCTCTCTCTGTACACAGATTAGCTAGAAATATAAGACTACTAACCGAAATGCTCCAGCCTCCTACAAAACCCAAAAGAGCATCGACGAATAAAGACACTAGCAACAGTCGCCATCACAGCGAGGACGCCGTACCTTGCACCTGATCCCGATGCCCTGCACGTTGAGACCACCGTGGCGCGCGGCGCCGGCTCTCCGTCGGCGAGCGGCGGGAGATCACCGGGGGGGGGGGGGGGGGGGGGGGGGGGGGGGGGGGCAGGAAGTAGGCCCACACAGCATCAGAGTCGGCCGCGGCACGACACCCGCTGACGACGACCAACCATGAAAAGTATTCTTTCCTCTCTTCTCCTCTCCTCTCCTCTCGCCGTCGCCCAAAGTCCAAAGTTGCACACGCATCCCGCACGCGGATGAAAGACTATTCCTAGTATATATGGACATCGTCTTGTAAAGCATGGTGGACAGAATGAGGAAAAGCCACGGATCAGTGAGGTGGCATCCCGATCCGTGTGAGGCGCACGGTGTGGGACGCTGGATCCTCCTGCAGGAGGGGGAGGGTGCATGCATGGGGCGGAGTGACAGTAGCAATTAAAACGATGTGTTGGTTTCTAGGAGGAGGACGATTGAGGGTGGGAATTAAAAGGAAGGAGATCGATTCAGATCGAAATACTGATTGCTAGTGCTAAATCCATGGCGACTACTCACGAATGTTTCATGCCTCTTCAAGTGTCCACTAATAAAAAAAATGACTATGGAGAGTTGATTCATTTCTCGTTAGGCAGTTTCCTAACTAGTTAAAAAATCCTGCTATTTCAAAATGTACAATTTATTAAGTTTCCCAACTAGTGCTACCACAAATAACGCAAAGGTAGTTTCCATACATGGGATATTTCCACGAATTAATATCTGTTATATAATACTTGTATCTATCCGCCGGCTTGCTTGGTTTGGTTTGCTTCTAATTTTTTTTCTCTTTGACATGTTGCTCATTACTGATAGCCGGCTGTTTTTTTTCTTTCCCTTTCACATTCTGCTCATGTAAGGATCGTATTACCTGGTATGTGCATTTCATAACATCTAAACATCGGGTTAACATGGCTCCAGTTTCTTAGTCAGAAGATTGAAAACAGGTTATTCTTCCCAAAAATCCTGAAAAAGATGCACACATATAAAGTTCAAATTTTGTTAGCTTGGAATTACAAACCCCTACAACCCCGAGGATTTCATTAACCAGCCAGTAGATTTCATCGACATACATGCATGCATATGAGATGACCGAATGAACGAGCTAACAACATTCAAGGAAAATAACCAAACAAGCAGAGATTCATTCATTCATGGGGCAGCATCATCTATTTTCGACAAACTGATGTAGGATCACCATCAAACTCCACACAAGTCCTCCATCCTTTAATATAAGATCATTTTGCAAGCAAAACAAATAAGGCTAGAGGACTAGTTCCAAAAGCAGCGCATATCACATTTTTCCATCCAGACTAAATACACCGTCCATAGTTAGATTGGAATTTAGAAACACCTTTGGCCCTGAGGAATTCATAACAAAGCCAGCATATTTCATCAACATAATACATGCTTACTCATATTGCTTGGTTACAAGACACAACCGACAACCAGCCAATACCAGTTTGTTTCGATTATATATGTATATGCACTGAAATGAATGAACAAGCTAACAGAATTCATGGAGAATAACCAGAAAAGATTCAATCCATGAGGAAGGATAGGATTCAGAGGGTGCTTGGATACGTTTTAGTCCCATGACTAAAAGTAGTGGGACTAAAACTTGCTAGCCTCACCCATGCTTGGATCCAAATACTAAAGAGACTAAAATCAAGTTATTGAGCATTTATTATTCTCCAAACCCCCCAATTCAGAACTCGCATGTGTTAAAGAAGAGGCATTAAATGATGAGAGAGAGGGCTAATACATATTTTAGTAGGTTTCCTATGACTAAAAAATTTTAGCCTCAAGACTAGTCCTAGTCTCTTTTTAATCAAGGGTGCTTGGAACTTTAGCCTCTAAAAGAGACTATTTTTAGTCAGACTAAAAATAGTCCCTTGGATCCAAGCACCCTCTCAGCCACCCAATCTCTCGCTACTTGTTGACATTGACCAACTCAGTACAATTCAAAGTTTACACGACTCCCGACCGGCACATTAACTCCACAGTTTACAACATTCAACCAACAACCAACAACAACACAAAGTTTTGGCAGCGCCACTACAGCATTATCTTTGACAATTCTTCACATGTGTTGTAGCTGCATGGAAAGCAAAGATCGCAAATGAACTACTCCCTCCGTTACGGTTTAGAAGGCGCGCTTGGAAATTCTCTGGAACCTAGGTGGTTATCTATTGGTTATGGGATGGGCTAAAAAATAGCATTCGCACTACGCATGCATATAGAAATAGTATATCGGAGTACTAATTAGCTACTAGAAATAAATGCAATGCGCCCTAAACCTTGTCTATTGTGAAAACGCATATAAATTTAACTGTGCCTTCTAAACCGTGACGGAGGGAGTACTACATGAGAAGAGGTTCGTGCATCTTCAGATTATACTCGCCGCAACTGATCCACACCACCAGAAATAAATCACATCCAGCAGACACCCAATTTCGACCAAGCGGCTCCATTGATTGCTCTTCTCGCCCTCCAGAGGAGCAAACTTCCAGGCGGCAGCCGGTCCAGGACACTCCCTAGGCAAAATATCAGTTAAAAGTTGAGGCAGGAATAAATCTGAACATCAGCAAAAACCAAAGAGGTCTCGTCGAGAAAATCAAATCTAAAGTTTGTTCAGTTCAATTTCTTTCATGGAGATAGAAAAGAGGCTAATGGAGACAAGGGGCCTGATATCAATAGTATAGGATGTTACGTTTAGCATTACAATCATGAAAGTGTAGTCCTCTTTTTTTAACATGTTTGCCAGACGGGATCATGATCATTAACAGAGAGCAGAACACCAAGCCTTAACATGTGAACAGTAACAACTTAGCATCAGCAGCGCGAGATATACAAGAGGGAGCCAATGGTGAGGCCAGGACGTCCGGTGGAGCTACCGGCAAGGCCAGGCATGTTCTACTCGTAGTAACTATTAACTAACCGACATTCTTCTACAAGCATAATACTTGCATGTCTTAATAGAAAAATAGCACAGCTATTCTTCTACAAGTATTCGGACACCGAAAGTGTTCCTGAATATATCGGGTATTTATCGGAGTACCGGAGGGGTTACCGGAACCCCCCGGAGGAATATATGGGCCATGAGAGGGGAGCACACCAGCCCACAAGGGGTGGCGCGCCCCCTATGGTAGGTGGCCGAATAGGAGAAGGAGAAGAGGGTGTTCGGCCCCCCTTCCTTCTCCCCTTCCCCCTTCCTTTCTTCTCTTGTGAAAAAAGGGAAAGGGGGGGGGCACTTGGGGAAACCCCGAGTAGGATTTGGATCCTACTTGGGGCGCCTCCTGGCTGCCTCTCCTCCCCTCCCGCCTATATATATGTAGGGAGGGGGCGTCTAGAACATACAATATCAACTGTTAGCCGTGTGCGGTGCCCCCTTCCACAGTTTACATCCACGGTCATATTCTCGCGCGATGCTTAGGCGAAGCCCTGCGCAGATCACTTCACCATCATCATCACTACACCGTCGTGCTGACAAAAATCATCTACTACCTTGACACCTTGCTAGATCAAGAAGGTGAGGTACGTCACCGAGCTGAACGTGTGCAGAACTCGGAGGTGCCATACGTTCAGTGCTTGATCGGTCGGAACTAGAAGAAGTTCGACTACATCAACCGCGTTGTCAAACGCTTCCACTTTCGGTCTACGAGGGTACGTAGACACACTCTTCCCCTCGTTGCTATGCATCTCCATGGATAGATCATTGCGAGTGCGTAGATTTTTTTTGTTTTCCATGCAACGTTTCCCAACAGTGGCATCATGAGCCAGGTCTATGCATAGATGATATGCACGAGTAGAACACAAAGAGTTGTGGGCGGTGACAGTCATATTGTTTACACTACTAGGAAAAGACCTACTAATGGCGCACCAGTTTTGCCTACTAATGACGCATCACTGGTGCGCCATTACTAGCACGCCACTAGTAATTTTTACTAATGGTGCACCATTGGTGCGCCATTAGTATCTGGTATACTAATGGCGCACCACCAAGTGCGCCATTAGTATATAACACCATGCGCCATTAGTGTGCCGCCCAGGGGCCATATTTAATCATGTGCTTTGGCACACTAATGACGCACTGCGGATAGATGCGCCATTAGTATACTTGGCATATTAATGGCGCACTCTGTTTTGATGCGCCATTAGTATCCTTTGGCATACTAATGACGCACTCTGTCTTGATGCGCCATTAGTATCCTTTGGCATACTAATGGCGCACCTTGTGGTGATTCGCCATTAGTATGAATATTTGGTTTTTTTACTTTTCTGATTTTTGCACAGGTTACAAAATATATTATTTGACAGAATATAGACAGTAGCACACAGCAACAGCAGATTCATCGAATACAATAGAAGATTAGTCTCCGAATACAATTCATCATATTAGTTTTCGAATTCAAAAGACCGAACAAAGATAAAATATTACAAGTCTCGAGACCGCGAGTATCGAGTTTGTCTTCACATTACAAGTCGATATCAATCATCTAAACTACCATCACATAGAAGAGAGCTGCGGTCATCACGATGAGCATCATCGCGATCAAACTGGTCTTCATCCGGTTCCTCCAACGCTCCCTCCTCTCTCCCGCTAGATAGCGGGCGTATCTAGATTCGGCCTCCGCCCTAGTGGTGTACCCTTTGTAACTGTTACCGCTGAAACGGTGAACCTGTCTCCGACACTCCTCCCAGTCGTCGTAGACTCCGGGAACCTTACCCTTGTACACGACATACGACGGTATCTCTATGCACAAGCCAAACAACAGACAATACATACATAAGCAATATATAAGTATGCAACAAAAGGATCGGAAGAGAAAAACAAGACATTAATAGCACGATTCATGGTCCTACTAATAAATACCATCGATTACATCTAAGTTGAACGACTGTCCAAACCAAAGAGACATACAATTCATTAAAGTTTAATTACAACATGAGCCAATCAATGTTTCAGAACTACACATCACTACTTTCGACTCGACTCATGGACATGAGCGTGGATGAAGCCGCCGTCTATCGTGATGGTCATGAAATCGCGGGCGTTGTCAGCCTGCATTTGTAGCATTCCGTCTATCTCATTGTTGGACGGTTGATATCTGAGGAAGAACTGCCCCGAGGTATGAAGGACATCTTGATGGATGATGTCCGCAAACTCCGACTGGATGCGAAAGAATTCTTGTCTGATGTCCGCGTCCTGGATTGCCGACAAGCTCGCGGCCCAATCTTTGAGATTATTTGGTAGCAGAAGGTGATGATGGTCCCTTACGATCGTTCGCATGTGATGGAGGGCGTAGTAGGCATCCTTCTGACCGCCAGGCGGCTGCTTGACGCAGCAGAACGTCGTATTGTGGGCGAACACATGCTTGCCGTACTTACGAACTGCCCTGATGAAGGTGCCTCCAGATTTGGCGTAGCCAGGGAGAACATCATCAAGAACTTTCTTGATATTTGTGTAGTCTATCTTGGAGTTACGGTTTGGGTCGAAATACGTGGCCATGGAACATTTCAGGCTTAAGAGGATGAGTGTGCAATGTGTGTCACTGCACAGAACACGGAATGTTAGAAAAAAAAGAACGATCGAAATCTAAGAAATCATATGTTACGGGGCGGTTAAGGGATGACTTACTCGGGAAAGTAAGCCACAAGGAAGTTATCCTTATCTGGGTTTGCCAGAATGACGTCTTCGAGGTGTGAACTCGTGACTTGGCGGTCCCCAGCGCTGCTCAAGAGCTTGGCACTCATGTAGAAGGGGTCGACGATCACGATGTCCGGGGTCTTGTCTCTAATGATCCGCATCTCCATACTCAGCGAAAACAGCCGAACGAAGGTGTAGTGCAGCGATGAAGGTTGAACATAGCAAAGATGTCATCAAACCGCAGGACGATCGTACCCCGATAGCACCATCCACAAAGCCCTTGCCCTCTGGCACCTTGGCCACGAAAACCGGGTATGCCACATCATTCTCTCTGAGACGCCGCTTCTCCAAAGAAAGAACACTGTCGTGCAGACTCCGCATAGCACCGGTTGCAGCATTGATAGCCATCATGCATCTTTGAAAAGTAGCAGGTGCATTACATAAACCAAAAGGCATACGTCTATAAGCAAAAGTACCAAAAGGGCATGTAAAAGTAGTCTTTGATTGATCTTTAATCGACACAGGTATTTGAGAGAAACTAGAATAACCATCTAGAAAGCAGTAATGTGTATGTTTGCATAATCTTTCTAGCATTTGATCGATAAAAGGTAAGGGGTAATGATCTTTCTTAGTAGACTTATTTAATTTACAGAAATCAATTACCATCCTATAACCTGTAATAATTCTTTGTGGAATCAATTCATCTTTATCATTAGGAACAACAGTAATACCTTCCTTCTTAGGGACACAATGAACATGACTTACCCACTGACTATCAGCAACAGGATAAATTATACCTGCCTCTAGAAGCTTTAGTATTTATTTTCTTACCACTTCTTTCATTTTAGGATTCAGACGTCGTTGAGGATCACGAAATGGTTTAGCATCTGCTTCCAAATTTATTTTATGTTGACATAGAGTGGGACTAATGCCCTTAAGATCATCAAGAGTATATCCAATAGCAACACGGTGCTTCTTCAGAGTTTTCAATAATCTTTCTTCTTCATACTCTGAAAGATCAGCACTAATAATAACAGGATATATCTTCTTTTCATCAAGATAAACATATTTAAGATTATCAGACAATGGTTTAAGCTCAAACACGGGATCACCCTTAGGTGGAGGAGGATCTCCTAGGATTTCAATAGGCAAATTGTGTTTTATCATAGGTTCTTGTTTAAAGAATACTTCATCTATTTCCCTTCTTTCATTCATAAACATATCATTCTCATGGTCTAGCAAATATTGTTCTAAAGGATCATTAGGAGGTACGGCAATAGAAGCAAGACCAATAATTTCATCCTTACTAGGCAATTCTTCTTCACGGTGTTGTTTACTAAATTTAGAGAAATTAAACTCATGAGTCATATCATCCAAGCCAATAGTAACAACATTCTTTTCACAGTCTATCCTAGCATTAACTGTATTCAAGAAGGGTCTACCAAATATAATGGGACAAAAGCTATCTTGTGGAGAACTAAGAACAAGAAAATCAGCAGGATATTTAGTTTTCCCGCACAAGACTTCAACATCTCTAACAATTCCCATTGCTGAAATAGTATCTATATTAGCAAGTTTAATTGTGACATCAATATCTTCTAACTCAGCAGGTGCAATTTCATGCTTGATTTCTTTATACAAGTCATAAGGTATAACACTAGCACTAGCACCCATATCACATAAGCCATGATAACAATGATCTCCTATTTTAACAGAAATAATAGGCACACCTACCACAGGTCTATGTTTATTTTTAGCACAAGGTTTAGCAATTCTAGCAGTTTCACCGCAGAACTGAATAACATGCCCATCAATATTATCAGACAAGAGCTCTTTAACAATAGCAATATTAGGTTCAACTTTAACTTGCTCAGGAGGTGTATATGTTTTAATATTGCTTTTACGAACCATAGTTGAAGCTTTAGCATGATCCTTTATCCTAACAGGAAAAGGTGGTTTCTCAACATAACAAGTATGAACAATAGGATCATTATAAGTGACAGTCTTTTCTTCAACTTTAATAGGTGCAGCTACTTTTACTTCTATGGGAGGATGATATTTAAACCACTTCTCCTTAGGGAGATCAACATAAGTAGCAAAACATTCACAGAAAGAAGCTACTATCTCAGAATCAAGTCCATATTTAGTGCTAAACTTACGGCAAATATCGGTATCCATAAAAGATTTAACACAATAAAACTTAGGTGTCATACCTGACTCCTTACCTGCAAGCTTAAATAATCCACAAACTTCATCCACATATATTAGGTGTTCATCAGGATGCTTTGTTCCATCTCCTGTAAAAGGATTAGCTAGCAGTTTTTCTATTATACTCGAAGGATACTCATAAGGAATTTCATTTTCAATAGGTTCAGTAGGTTGAGGAGCAACTCTTTGCTCTACTGGTCGGGGTGAAGATACCCCGAACAAGCCCCTCAGAGGATTACTTTCCATAGTAACAAGTGACAGTAAATTTCAGCACACTATATAAATTTTTCCTTACCAAATTCCACCTACCAAAGGCACTTCACTCCCCGGCGACGGCGCCAGAAAAGAGTCTTGATGACCCACAAGTATAGGGGATCTATCGCAGTCCTTTCAATAAGTAAGCGTGTCGAACCCAACGAGGAGCAGAAGGAAATGATAAACGGTTTTCAGCAAGGTATTCTCTGCAAGTACTGAAATAAGTGGTAACAGATAGTTTTGTGATGAGATAATTTGTAACGAGCAACAAGTAAAAAAAGTAAATAAAGTGGAGAAAGGTGGCCCAATCCTTTTTGTAGAAAAGGACAAGCCTGGACAAACTCTTATATAAGGAAAAGCGCTCACGAGGACACATGGGAATATCATCAAGCTAGTTTTCATCATGTTCATATGATTCGCGTTCGGTACTTTGATAATTTGATATGTGGGTGGACCGATGCTTGGGTGTTTTTATTATTTGAACAAGCATCCCACTTATGATTAACATCTATTGCAAGCATCTGCAACTACAACAAAAGTATTAAGGTAAACCTAACCATAGCATGAAACATATGGATCCAAATCAACCCCTTACGAAGCAACACATAAACTAGGGTTTAAGCTTCTGTCACTCTAGCAACCCATCATCTACTTATTACTTCCCAATGCCTTCCTCTAGGCCCAAATAACGGTGAAGTGTTATGTAGTCGATGTTCACATAACACCACTAGAGGCTAGACAACATACATCTCATCAAAATATTGAACGAATACCAAATTCACATGACTACTAATAGCAAGACTTCTCCCTTGTCCTCAGGAACAAACGTAACTACTCACAAAGCATAAACATGTTCATAATCAGAGGGGTATTAATATGCATAAAGGATCTGAACATATGATCTTCCACCAATTAAACCAACTAGCATCAACTACAAGGAGTAATTAACACTACTAGCAACCTACTAGCACCAATCCCGGACTTAAAGACAAGAATCGGATACAAGAGATGAACTAGGGTTTTGAGATGAGATGGTGCTGATGAAGATGTTGATGGAGATTGCCCTCTCCCAATGAGAGGAGCGTTGGTGATGACGGTGGCGATGATTTCCTCCTCCGGGAGGGAAGTTTCCCCGGCAGAACAGCTCTGCCAGAGCTCTAGATTGGATCCGCCAAGGTTCCGCCTCGTGGCGGCGGAGTTTCGTCCCGAAAGGTTTCTCCTTATTTTTTTCTCGACGAAAGACTTCATATAGGAGAAGATGGTCATCGGAGAGCCACCAGGGGGCCCACAAGGCAGGGGGCGCGCCCTGGGGGAGGCGTCCCCCACCCTCGTGAGAAGGGTGTGGGCCCCCTGTTCTTCATCTTTGGCAAGGATTTTTCATTATTTATTATAAGGTGTTTCGTGGAGTTTCAGGACTTTTGGAGTTGTGCAGAATTGGTCTCTAATATTTGCTCCTTTTCCAGCCCAGAATTCCAGCTGCCGACATTCTCCCTCCTTATGTAAACCTTGTAAAATAAGAGAGAATAGGCATAAGTATTGTGACATAATGTGAAATAACAGCCCATAATGCAATAAATATTGATATAAAATCATGATGCAAAATGGACGTATCACACACGCGAGTATCGAGTATCGTGTAGGACAACCTTCGACTGCATGTGGCAAAACATTTATGTATGAATAGGTTGTGTAATTTTTTAAATAACGATTTCACAACTCTGATGTGGCACCAGCCTACCTAACAAAACGGCCAATTCACACGGTGACTCACAACTCGTAGTGTACTGCGAGCCCCCCGCCACTCCCAGACGCACACACCCCCACACACACCGCGAATCCACCGCAACTATGATGCATGTTAAATTAATTATCCCGCGGTGAACATACACGTTACCAAAGGAGGGACGTTTTAATTTCAAAAAAATCACAGAGATCATTAAGACGTTTTAGTACATTGATTGATTGATTTTCTATGGGTATAATGTGCAAAAATAAAATTTGAGCTACATGCACACGTGACAGTGCACCTAAATGGATTGCAAAAACACATGTGTCTCACTAGGTGCATGTTTACTCCCCGTGCAACAAATTTCAAACATTGAGAATCTTGATTTTTTAATTCTAGTACATCCAAAACATATTTGAAGTTCATGAAACTTGTCATGTTGTCATATGGACACCAAAACAAAGTGGCATTGTACTTTTTTCTAGCTATGTCTGCTAGTAATTATACTTTGCCATCACCGGTCTGGCTAGGAATTATTAGCATGAACACTAACCCAAGTCCTGGCTAGTAATCCGACTAGGCTTAGTGTTCATGCTAATAATTCCTAGCCAGGACTTGACAATTGATTTTGAATGACCTACCTATGTTTGTGCCATTATTTTCTTCAAGATTGGTCTGTACATAGACGACTGTGCTTAAAAATCAAACCATAATCTCTGGATATGTATAAACAAATAGCCATAAATTCCTAATCCTACTTCACGGCGTGTAATCAGTGATTTGATGCCAAATTTGTTTTACTATCTGTATAGGTGCTGGTTGACGATGTGGACAGCGAGGATGAAGATGTCCAGAGGAGGTACAACAGGCAAATCCTGAGGGAGCTTTATGCGGGAATGCATAACAGGCGTATTAGGACCTGGAACGGCAGCTATGGATGCCCATTTTGCAACCAGAAGCTTCATCACGCATATCTAAGTGTTCTGACGCATGCAAGAGGACGAGTCGTTGGCTCCTTCAAGCAGAAGTATTCTCACAGGGTGGCGCACGGCACGTACGCCGAGTACCTGGAGAAGCTTCAGGATCGTGTCGGCCTATGAGATGAGATGTGGGATGGATGGAACTATATATGTACGCTTGAGTATGCTTAATACTGTTGAACTGTGTACTAGTTATGGTTGAACTATACTTATCTACGTGTACGCTTATTATCTATGTCTGAGTATGTTAATTATTTTGTCAAATTTTTGTAAAAATTACAACGGGGACCAATAAACCAGGACGGAGGTAGTACGTCAATCACACACGGTTCCCAAAATTGGAACAGTGTGCAATAAATTTCATTTTGCTTGCTACGTCAATCACACACGATTCGCTCTAGCAAACCGTTGCCCCCAAAATTCTTTATGGGACAGAAAACCCTCACTACCCAATTCAAAAAATAAAAAATAAAACCCTCACCATCCCCACGTCACAAAAACCCTCACCCTGGACGCCACCCCCTCGGCCCCTTCGGTACGTTCCCCATTCACACATGCACAAGCTCCTCCACGTCTATGCCATGGAACCGCCTATCGCGGCGGTAAACACTTAGCTCGCCGCCTGCCGCCGCTGCCAGGCTGCTGGCAAAACCCACCGCATTTCGCCGCTTCCGCTTGCCGCCGCCTATCGCCATCGCTTTCTCGATGCTGCTCGCGGTCGACCCAGCTCCGCTTGGTTGGGGAATCTGTCGTACTGAGGGTTCTTTCTCATGGATGACAAGGTAACGAATTTAACGAGATATTATCTCATCTCTTATCCCAGTTCATCTGCCTCCTTTAATCACCCGGAGGAAATCGCCGTAAATTAATTTTTAATCGAGCTGATTTGAGGGTTTTCTTTCATTCATAGAATGTATAGTGCGCCCACACTTCAGGACTTGGCGACCGCCGCCAGAGATTCCATCTCATCATACCAGATAACTTGAGGACGAGCATGGTATGTTCAATCCCACCCTAAATTGGTTGGCATGGCCTACTTTCCTGAACATATTCTAAATATTGCTACATGTGGATAAAAGGTGCCACATGCACCATATACGTCAAAGGGGATTTTCCCCTCTTCTTTCTATATTAGGCAAATTAATGATGTATTGTTCTTTCCATTACTCTCATATTTCCATCACATCATGTTTACCCTATCTGTTTAATTATAGGCTTTTGTCCTTTGATTTCAACTGTTGTACAGTTCTTTCAATTTGGGCCCATATTTGCATGTTACCATATTTTCTTTAACAATCCTACCATTTTCTGCAGGACATCCCTCGCTATGCAACAGATTATGTAATGCACAATTTTTCCCTTTACATACATCAAGGCTCCACAAATGACATACTACACACAAACCATGGATTTACAATCGTTTCTACTGTAAGACTTGATGAATGTGGTGACTCCTATTTTGGCACTGGCTTTTGGAATGAAATTGTAAAGTTTTATGTACTGAAAGCTAGCACTAAAATTGCACTACACATAGAAGGGCCTGGTCATGAGATATATGCTAACTTCCCCGAAAAAATCATCCGTCCAGACTTTGTTCGAAGTAAGTTTTCTTTTCAACTATCTGCTTATATTGACTTACCCAGCAATGTCAAATGAATTGTGTAGTATTTAAGCAACCAATTGTTATTCCCTTTTCTTACTATATCCCTACCTAATAACTTCTATGTAACGCCCTCGATGCGGCTATATCTCCCACGTGTCGAAGCACGACTTAGAGGCATAACCGCATTGAAAGCAATGTCGCAAGTGAGGTAATCTTCGCAAGCAACCCATGTAATACAATAAGGGAAAATATACATAGTTGGCTTACAATCGCCACTTCACACAAAACATGAATATAACACTACATTCATCCAAATACACTCAAGGTCCGACTACGGAACCAAAATAAAAGAAGACTACCCCAAAAGCTACACAGATCCCCGATCGTCCCAACTGGGCTCCACTACTGATCAATTGGAAATAGAACAACAGAACGAACAAGGTCTTCATCGAGCTCCTCCTTGAGCTTGATTGCGTCACCTGCACGATCTCATCGGCACCTGCAAGCTGGTTTTGGAAGTATCTGTGAGTCATGGGGACTCAGCAATCTCACACCCTCGCGATCAAGACTATTTAAGCTTATGGGTAAGGTAAAAGGTATGAGGTGGAGCTACAGCAAGCGACTAGCATATTTGGTGGCTAACATACGCAAATGAGAGCGAGAAGAGAAGGCAAAAGCACGGTCGAGAATCTATGATCAAGAAGTGATACTAGAACAACCTACGTCAAGCATAACTCCAACACCGTGTTCACTTCCCGGACTCCGCCGAGAATAGACCATCACGGTTACACATGCGGTTGATGTATTTTAAATAAGATCACCTTTAGGTTTTCTAAAACCGGACATTAACAAATTCCCATCTGCCCATAACCGCGGGCACGGCTTTTGAAAGTTCAAATCCTTGCAGGGGTGTCCCAACTTAGCCCATCACAAGCTCTCACGGTCAACGAAGGATATTCCTTCTCCCAAGACAATCCGATCAGACTCGGCATCCCGGTTACAAGACATCCTCGAAAATGGTAAAACAAGTCCAGCAAAGCCGCCCGAATGTGCCGAAAAATCCCGATAGGAGGTGCACATATCTCGTTCTCTAGGCACACTCAGATGAGACTAGCTACGAGTAAAACCAACCGTCTGTTGGGGAGCGTAGTAATAACAAAATTTTCCTACGCACACACAAGATCATGGTGATGCATAGCAACGAGAGGGGAGAGTGTGATCTACGTACCCTCGTAGACCGACAGCGGAAGCGTTATGACAACGCGGTTGATGTAGTCGTACGTCTTCACGGCCCGACCGATCAAGCACCGAAACTACGGCACCTCCGAGTTCTAGCACACGTTCAGCTCGATGACGATCCCCAGACTCTGATCCAGCAAAGCGTCGGGGAAGAGTTCCGTCAGCACGACGGCGTGGTGACGATCTTGATGTTCTACTGTCGCAGGGCTTCGCCTAAGCACCACTACAATATTATCGAGGACTATGGTGGAAGGGGGCACCGCACACGGCTAAGAGAATGATCTTAGAGATCAACTTGTGTGTCTAGGGGTGCCCCTTGCCCCCGTATATAAAGGAGCCAAGGGGGGTGCGGCCGGCCCTAGGAGGAGGCGCGCAGGAGGAGTCCTACTCCTATCGGGAGTAGGACTCCCCCTTTCCCTAGTTGGATTAGGACTTGGGGAAGAAGGAAGAGAGGGAAGAAAGGAAAGGGGGGGCGCCCCCCCCCCCTCCTTGTCCAATTCGGGCTTGGGGGGGGGGGGGGCGAGGCAGCCCCTAGGCCTCCTCTCCTCTTCCTCCACTAGGCCCATTATGGCCCATTAGGTTACCGGGGGGTTCCGGTAACCTCCCGGTACTCCAGTAAAATGTCGATTTCACCCGGAACACTTCCGATGTCCAAACATAGGCTTCCAATATATCAGTCTTTATGTCTCGACCATTTCGAGACTCCTCGTCATGTCCGTGATCACATCGGGGACTCCGAACTAACTTCGATACATCAAAATATATAAACTCATAATGAAACTGTCATCGTAACGTTAAGCGTGCGGACCCTACGGGTTCGAGAACAATGCAGACATGACCGAGACATGTCTCCGGTCAATAACCAATAGCGGAACCTGGATGCTCATATTGGCTCCCACATATTCTATGAAGATCTTTTATCGGTCAGACTTCATAACAACATACTTTCTTCCCTTTGTCACCGGTATGTTACTTGCCCGAGATTCGATCGTCGGTATCTCAATACCTAGTTCAATCTCGTTACCGACAAGTCTCTTTACTCGTTTCGTAATACATCATCTCACAACTAACTCATTAGTTGCAATGCTTGCAAGGCTTATGTGATGTGCATTACCGAGAGGGCCCAGAGATACCTCTCCGACAATCGGAGTGACAAATCCTAATCTCGAAATACGCCAACCCAACATGTACCTTTGGAGACACCTGTAGAGCTCCTTTATAATCACCCAGTTACGTTGTGACGTTTGGTAGCACACAAAGTGTTCCTCCGGCAAATGGGAGTTGCATAATCTCATAGTCATAGGAACATGTATAAGTCATGAAGAAAGCAATAGCAACATACTAAACGATCGGGTGCTAAGCTAATGGAATGGGTCATGTCAATCACATCATTCTCCTAATAATGTGATCTCGTTAATCAAATGACAACACATGTCCATGGTTAGGAAACATAACCATCTTTGATTAACGAGCTAGTCAAGTAGAGGCATACTAGTGACGTTTAGTTTGTCTATGTATTCACACAAGTATTATGTTTCCGGATAATACAATTCTAGCATGAACAATAAACATTTATCATGATATAAGGAAATAAAATAATAACTTTATTATTGCCTCTAGGGCATATTTCCTTCAGTCTCCCACTTGCACTAGAGTCAATAATCTAGATTACACAGTAATGATTCTAACACCCATGGAGCATTGGTGCTGATCATGTTTTGCTCGTGGAAGAGGCTTAGTCAATGGGTCTGCTACATTCAGATCCGTATGTATCTTGCAAATATCTATGTCTCCCACCTGGACTAGATCTCGGATGGAATTGAAGCGTCTCTTGATGTGCTTGGTTCTCTTGTGAAATCTGGATTCCTTTGCCAAGGCAATTGCACCAGTATTGTCACAAAATATTTTCATTGGACCCGATGCACTAGGTATGACACCTAGATCGGATATGAACTCCTTCATCCAGACTCCTTCGTTTGCTGCTTCCGAAGCAGCTATGTACTCCGCTTCACATGTAGATCCCGCCACAACGCTTTGTTTAGAACTGCACCAACTGACAGCTCCACCGTTTAATGTAAACACGTATCCGGTTTGCGATTTAGAATCATCCGGATCAGTGTCAAAGCTTGCATCAACGTAACCATTTACGATGATCTCTTTGTCACCTCCATATTTGAGAAACATATCCTTAGTCCTTTTCAGGTATTTTAGGATGTTCTTGACCGCTGTCCAGTGATCCACTCCTGGATTACTTTGGTACCTCCCTGCTAGACTTATAGCAAGACACACATCAGGTCTGGTACACAACATTGCATACATGATAGAGCCTATGGCTGAAGCATAGGGAACATCTTTCATTTTCTCTCTATCTTCTGCATTGGTCGGGCATTGAGTCTTACTCAATTTCACACCTTGTAACACAAGCAAGAATCCTTTCTTTGCTTGATCCATTTTGAACTTCTTCAAAACTTTGTCAAGGTATGTGCTTTGTGAAAGTCCAATTAAGCGTCTTGATCTATCTCTATAGATCTTAATGCCCAATATGTAAGCAGCTTCACCGAGGTCTTTCATTGAAAAACTCTTATTCAAGTATCCCTTTATGCTATCCTGAAATTATATATCATTTCCGATTAGTAATATGTCATCTACATATAATATCAGAAATGCTACAGAGCTCCCACTCACTTTCTTGTAAATACAGGCTTCTCCAAAAGTCTGTACAAAACCAAATGCTTTGATCACACTATCAAAGCGTTTATTCCAACTCCGAGAGGCTTGCACCAGTCCATAAATGGATCGCTGGAGCTTGCACATTTTGTTAGCTCCCTTTGGATCGACAAAACCTTCCGACTGCATCATATACAACTCTTCTTCCAGAAATCCATTCAGGAATGCAGTTTTGACATCCATCTGCCAAATTTCATAATCATAAAATGCGGCAATTGCTAACATGATTCGGACAGACTTAAGCATCGCTACGGGTGAGAAGGTCTCATCGTAGTCAATCCCTTGAACTTGTCGAAAACCTTTTGCGACAAGTCGAGCTTTGTAGACAGTAACATTACCGTCAGCGTCAGTCTTCTTCTTGAAGATCCATTTATTCTCAATTGCTTGCCGATCTTTTGGCAAGTCAACGAAAGTCCACACTTTGTTCTCATACATGGATCCCATCTCAGATTTCATGGCTTCAAGCCATTTTGCGGAATCTGGGCTCACCATCGCTTCTCCATAGTTCGTAGGTTCATCATGATCTAGTAGCATGACTTCCAGAACTTGATTACCGTACCACTCTGGTGTGGATCTTACTCTGGTTGATCTACGAGGTTCGGTAGTATCTTGTTCTGAAGTTTCATGATCATCATCATTAGCTTCCTCACTAATTGGTGTAGGTGTCACAGAAAGCGGTTTCTGTGATGTACTACTTTCCAATAAGGGAGCAGGTACAGTTACCTCATCAAGTTCTACTTTCCTCCCACTCACTTCTTTCGAGAGAAACTCCTTCTCTAGAAAGTTTCTGAATTTAGCAACAAAAGTCTTTCCTTCGGATCTGTGATAGAAGGTGTATCCAATAGTTTCCTTTGGATATCCCATGAAGACACATTTCTCCGATTTGGGTTCGAGATTATTAGGTTGAAGTTTTTTTCACATAAGCATCGCAGCCCCAAACTTTCAGAAACGACAACTTTGGTTTCTTGCCAAACCACAGTTCATAAGGCGTCGTCTCAACGGATTTTGATGGTGCCCTATTTAACGTGAATGCGGCTGTCTCTAAAGCATAACCGCAAAACTATAGCGGTAAATCATTATGAGACATCATAGATCGCACCATATCAAGTAAAGTATGATTACGACATTTGGACACACCATTATGCTGTGGTGTTCTAGGTGGCGTGAGTTGCGAAACTATTCCGCATTGTTTCAAATGTACACCAACCTCGTAACTCAAATATTCTCCTCCACGATCAGATCGTAGGAATTTTATTTTCTTGTTACGATGATTTTCAACTTCACTCTGAAATTCTTTGAACTTTTCAAATGTTTCAGACTTATGTTTCATTAAGTAGATATACCCATATCTGCTTAAGTCATCTGTGAAGGTGAGAAAATAACGATATCCGCCATGAGCCTCAACATTCATCTGTATGTATGATTTCCAACAAATCTATTGCTCTCTCCGTAGTACCGTAGAACGGTGTTTTTGTCATCTTACCCATAAGGCACGGTTCGCAAGTACCAAGTGATTCATAATCAAGTGGTTCCAAAAGTCCATCAGTATGGAGTTTCTTCATGCGCTTTACACCGATATGACCTAAACGGCAGTGCCACAAATAAGTTGCACTATCATTATCAACTCTGCATCTTTTGGCTTCAACATTATGAATGTGTGTGCTACAACTATCGAGATTTAATAAGAATAGACCATTCTTCATGGGTGCATGACCATAAAAGATTTTACTCATATAAATAGAAAAACCATTATTCTCTGATTTAAATGAATAACCGTCTCGCATCAAACAAGATCCAGATATAATGTTCATGCTCAACGCTGGCACCAAATAAAAATTATTTAGGTCTAATACCAATCCCGAAGGTAGATGTAGAGGTAGCGTGCCGACCGCGATCACATCGACTTTGGAACCATTTCCCACGCGCATCGTCACCTCGTCCTTAGCCAATCTTCGCTTAATCCGTAGTCCCTGTTTTGAGTTGCAAATGTTAGCAACAGAACTAGTATCAAATACCCAGGTGCTACTGCAAGCATTAGTAAGGTACACATCAATAACATGTATATTGCATATACCTTTGTTCACCTTGCCATCCTTCTTATCCGCCAAATACTTGGGGCAGTTCCGCTTCCAGTGACCAGTCTGCTTGCAGTAGAAGCACTCAGTTTCAGGCTTAGGTCCAGATTTGGGTTTCTTCTCTTGAGCAGCAACTTGCTTGCTGTTCTTTTTGAAGTTCCCCTTCTTCTTCCCTTTGCCCTTTTTCTTGAAACTAGTGGTCTTGTTGACCATCAACACTTGATGCTCCTTCTTGATTTCTACCTCCGCAGCTTTCAGCATTGCGAGGAGCTCGGGAATAGTCTTATTCATCCCTTGCATATTATAGTTCATCACGAAGCTCTTGTAGCTAGGTGGCAGTGATTGGAGAATTATGTCAATGACGCAATCATCTGGAAGATTAACTCCCAATTGAATCAAGTGATTATTATACCCAGACATTTTGAGTATATGCTCACTGACAGAATTGTTCTCCTCCATCTTGCAGCTATAGAACTTATTGGAGACTTCATATCTCTTAATCCGGGCATTTGCTTGAAATATTAACTTCAACTCCTGGAACATCTCATATGCTCCATGACGTTCAAAACGTCGTTGAAGTCCCGATTCTAAGCCGTAAAGCATGGCACACTGAACTATAGAGTAGTCATCAGCTTTGCTCTGCCAGACGTTCATAACATCTGGTGTTGCTCCAGCAGCAGGCCTGGCACCCAGCGGTGATTCTAGGACGTAATTCTTCTGTGCAGCAATGAGGATAATCCTCAAGTTACGGACCCAGTCCGTGTAATTGCTACCATCATCTTTCAACTTTGCTTTCTCAAGGAACGCATTAAAATTCAACGGAACAATAACACAGGCCATCTATCTACAATCAAACATAGACAAGCAAGATACTATCAGGTACTAAGTTCATGATAAATTTAAGTTCAATTAATCATATTAATAAAGAACTCCCACTTAGATAGACATCCCTCTAATCCTCTAAGTGATCACGTGATCCAAATCGACTAAACCATGTCCGATCATCACGTGAGATGGAGCAGTTTCATTGGTGAACATCACTATGTTCATCATATCTACCATATGATTCACGCTCGACCTTTCGGTCTCCGTGTTCCGAGGCCATATCGGTATATGCTTGGCTCGTCAAGTATAACCTGAGTATTCCGCATGTGCAACTGTTTTGCACCCGTTGTATTTGAACGTAGAGCCTATCACACCCGATCATCACGTGGTGTCTCAGCACGAAGAACTTTCGCAACGGTGCATACTCAGGGAGAACACTTCTTGATAATTAGTGAGAGATCATCTTAAAATGCTACCGTCAATCAAAGCAAGATAAGATGTATAAAAGATAAACATCACATGCAATCAATATAAGTGATATGATATGGCCATCATCATCTTGTGCTTGTGATCTCCATCTTCGAAGCATCGTCATGATCACCATCGTCACCGGCGCGACACCTTGATCATCATCGTAGCATCGTTGTCGTCTTGCCAATCTTATGCTTCCACGACTATCACTACCGCTTAGTGATAAAGTAAAGCATTACAGCGCAATTGCATTGCATACAATAAAGCGACAACCATATGGCTCCTGCCAGTTGCCGATAACTCAGTTACAAAACATGATCATCTCATACAATAAAATTTAGCATCATGTCTTGACCATATCACATCACAACATACCCTGCAAAAACAAGTTAGACGTCCTCTACTTTGTTGTTGCAAGTTTTACGTGGCTGCTACGGGCTTAGCAAGAACCGTTCTTACCTACGCATCAAAACCACAACGATAGTTTGTCAAGTTGGTGTTGTTTTAACCTTCGCAAGGACCGGGCGTAGCCACACTTGGTTCAACTAAAGTTGGAGAAACTGACACCCGCTAGCCACCTTTGTGCAAAGCACGTCGGGAGAACCGGTCTCGCGTAAGCGTACGCGTAATGTCGGTCCGGGCCGCTTCGTCCAACAATACCGCTGAACCAAAGTATGACATGCTGATAAGCAGTATGACTTATATCGCCCACAACTCACTTGGGTTCTACTCGTGCATATAACATCAACGCATAAAACCCAGGCTCGGATGCCAATGTTGGGGAACGTAGTAATTTCAAAATTTTCCTACGCACACGCAAGATCATGGTGATGCATAGCAACGAGAGGGGAGAGTGTGATCTACGTACCCTCGTAGACCGATAGCGGAAGCGTTATGACAACGTGGTTGATGTAGTCGTACGTCTTCATGGCCCGACCGATCAAGCACCGAAACTACGGCACCTCCGAGTTCTAGCACACGTTCAGCTCGATGACGATCCCCGGACTCCGATCCAGCAAAGTGTCAAGGAAGAGTTCCGTCAGCACGACGGCGTGGTGACGATCTTGATGTTCTACTGTTGCAGGGCTTCGCCTAAGCACCACTACAATATTATCGAGGACTATGGTGGAAGGGGGCACCGCACACGGCTAAGAGAACGATCTTAGAGATCAACTTGTGTGTCTAGGGGTGCCCCTTGCCCCCGTATATAAAGGAGCCAAGGGGGGTGCGGCCGGCCCTAGGAGGAGGCGCGCAGGAGGAGTCCTACTCCTACCGGGAGTAGGACTCCCCCCTTTCCCTAGTTGGATTAGGACTTGGGGAAGAAGGAAGAGAGGGAAGAAAGGAAAGGGGGGGCGCCCCCCCTCCTTGTCCAATTCGGACTTGGGGGGGGCGCGGCAGCCCCTAGGCCTCCTCTCCTCTTCCTCCACTAGGCCCATTAAGGCCCATTAGGTTACCGGGGGGTTCCGGTAACCTCCCGGTACTCCGGTAAAATGCCGATTTCACCCGGAACACTTCCGATGTCCAAACATAGGCTTCCAATATATCAATCTTTATGTCTCGACCATTTCGAGACTCCTCGTCATGTCCGTGATCACATCCGGGACTCCGAACTAACTTCGGTACATCAAAATATATAAACTCATAATGAAACTATCATCATAACGTTAAGCGTGCGGACCCTACGGGTTCGAGAACAATGTAGACATGACCGAGACATGTCTCCGGTCAATAACCAATAGCGGAACCTGGATGCTCATATTGGCTCCCACATATTCTACGAAGATTTTATCGGTCAGACCGCATAACAACATACTTTGTTCCCTTTGTCATCGGTATGTTACTTGCCCGAGATTCGATCGTCGGTATCTCAATACCTAGTTCAATCTCGTTACCGGGCAAGTCTCTTTACTCGTTTCATAATACATCATCTCACAACTAACTCATTAGTTGCAAAGCTTGCAAGGCTTATGTGATGTGCATTACTGAGAGGGCCCAGAGATACCTCTCCGACAATCGGAGTGACAAATCCTAATCTCGAAATACGCCAACCCAACATGTACCTTTGGAGACACCTGTAGAGCTCCTTTATAATCACCCAGTTATGTTGTGACGTTTGGTAGCACACAAAGTGTTCCTCCGGCAAACGGGAGTTGCATAATCTCATAGTCATAGGAACATGTATAAGTCATGAAGAAAGCAATAGCAACATACTAAACGATCGGGTGCTAAGATAATGGAATGGGTCATGTCAATCACATCATTCTCCTAATAATGTGATCCCGTTAATCAAATGACAACACATGTCTATGGTTAGGAAACATAACCATCTTTGATTAACGAGCAAGTCAAGTAGAGGCATACTAGTGACGTTTAGTTTGTCTATGTATTCACACAAGTATTATGTTTCCAGATAATACAATTCTAGCATGAACAATAAACATTTATCATGATATAAGGAAATAAAATAATAACTTTATTATTTCCTCTAGGGCATATTTCCTTCACCCTCAAGTTTCCCCGAGGTGGCCCCACAGGCAGCTCAGTTCGGACCAGCACTTAGAGAAGCACTGGCCCGGGGGGGTTAAATAAAGATGACCCTTGAGTCTGCAGAACCCAAGGGGAGGTGGTAGGTTGTTAGTGCAAATGGTAAAACCAAGGTTGGGCCTTGCTGGAGGCGTTTTGTTCGAGGCGAACTGTCAAGGGGTTCCCATTATAACCCAACCGTGTAAGGAACGCAAAATCCGGGAACATAACACCGATATGACGGGAACTAGGGCGGCAAGAGTGGAACAAAACACCAGGCATAAGGCCGAGCCTTCCACCCTTCACCAAGTATATAGATGCATTAATTAAATAAGAGATATTGTGATATCCCAACAAAATATCCATGTTCCAACAAGGAACAACTCCAATCTTCACCTGCAACTAACAACGCTATAAGAAGGGCTGAGCAAAGCGGTAACATAGCTAAACAACGGTTTGCTAGGACAAGGTGGGTTAGTGGCTTGACATAAGAATATGGGAGGCATGATAAACAAGTGGTAGGTATCGCAGCATAGGCATAGCAAAAGAGCGAGCAACTAGCAAGCAAAGATAGAAGTGATTTCGAGGGTATGGTCATCTTGCCTGAGATCCCGCAAGAAAGAAGAACGAGTCCATGAAGAAGATAAACGGACGTAGCCAACGGATCCTCACAAATGCAACATTACCGGATTACTGAGGAGAAGTACACCGGAAAGAAAGCAAACAGCATAGTAAACAATCATCACATAAGCATGGCACGATGCGCAAACAAGTATGATGCATGTCCGGTTTAATGAGGCATGGCATGGCAAAATGCACAAACAATCCTACAAATTAAGTGGAGCTCAACATGCAACTCCGTTACATATTGACGAAACACCACATTCAAGTTATTTAGTATGATCTCGTTTATGTACCCAACAATATTAAATGTTGTTAAACATGGCAAGAGGGTGAAGCAAATGAAAACTACCTATCTAGGCAAGTTTAAAAGAGGCCGGAACAACAAAACAACAAGTCTGAAAACTCCTCATATGCATATATTAGGTTTGGTACTGTTCTGCCCTAAACCATATTTTTTTAGTTTTTAAACATGCAAAGTGAGGCCACCATGTTAAACTAGGCATTTTTCTACCCCATTTACATATAAAGTTTATTTAAATCCAAGCTACGGTTAATTTATTATGAATTAAATCATTATAGCATGTTATTCAAGCAAATTTAAACAAACAGCTTTTTAAACATTTTAAACATGGTTGAAAGTTGGAAATTATGAAACTATACAAAATTCTAAGCATTTTACATATATAATGTTTTTACAAAAGATGCACGGTTGGTGAGCTATGATATGCATGGACCTTAGGGGGCAAACTGTAAACATGCAGTTTTTTGGATAATTGATAAAATCGCAGGCAAGAAAAAAACACATGGTGGGACAAAACTGAGTTGAACTGGGTTGGGGGGAAGCGGCTCACATTGGGCCAAAACGGGACGGATTCGGTGCTGGACCAGGGTGGCGCTGAGGAGCTGGGCCGTTCGGGGCAGGCCGGTTCCTGGGCCGTCCCTTGCGCTAGAGCTGGGCTGGGCCACGCGAGCGAGCGGGGAGGCCACTCGTTGTGCCCCTCGTCCTCCCGCACGATCAAGGGAAAGGGGCGGCCATGGAAGGGAATGATTAGGTCCAGGTGCCAGGGAAGGAGGCCGGGACGACGGGATCTATGCAGGGAATGGATGGATCCGTTTGCCGGGGTTCGGATCCGGGCAAGGACGACGGAGGATGGAGCAAAGAGCTCCATGGCGGAGCCGGATCGAAGGAAGAGGCCGGCCATGAGATCATGTAGAGGAACATCAAGATGAGCGATAGAAAGAGAGAGAGAGCCAACACGGCGGCGGGGCTCGCCTGATGGAGGAGGTCGTCAGTGGCGAGGGTGCTGGGATCCGGCGAGGCAGCAGCGCAGAGGAGGCGACAGCGGGGTTCGATCTGGATCGGGAGCTCCTCTCCTGATCTGGATCGCTCGGGCGAGCGGGGAGACGGCACGGTTCAGGCGCCGATGGGCTTCCAGGGCCCAAACTGGGCTTCGGCGGGCCCTCGGCAGTGGGACGGGGAGGCAGGGCGATGTGGCGCGCATGGGTTGGAGGATGGCACGGTCAGGCGGCGGCGCAGCGAACGAGGCGGCGACATTTGGTGGCAGGAGAGTGCGCCGGCGCTGAAAACAAGGATGGAGGCGGCGGCTGATGATTAGGGGCGCGGAAATTTAGGAGGAGGGGTAGGTAGCTGCCCAAAAATGGAAGGGGAGGTGGTTTATATAGGGCAGGAGGTTAAGATTAGGGTTTGGAGGGGTTTTTGGAGCGTTTCTGGACCCTCGCAATCGAACGTTTCCGGGCTGGATCCGGCCAACGGGGCGTCGACGGAGCTTCGACGAGGGTTGACCAAGGCGGCGGCGACCTGCAGCTGATGAAATACAGAGAGAGAGGGAGATCGTGAGAGAGAGCCGGGGAGCACGAGGAAAAACAGAGGGGAGGAGGGAGAGGAAGGCCACAGTCCTGCTGGTCCGGTGTTGCGCATCGCCGGCGGGGACGGCTGGCTTGATCCTCTCGGGGTCGAGGTGAGTGCCTCTGCGGGAGGAGGCTGATCGGGAGGAGGTAGTGGCTGGTTGCGTGCCGGTGGATTTGGATCGAGGCTGCCGATTGGGGATTGTTTGGCGCTAAAACCAAGGGAGAGAGTGGTGGCGGCGGACACGGGATGGATGGGACAGATCCCTAGTTTCTAGGGTTTCATCTGTGTATAAATAGCAGGTGGGCTAAATTAGGGCTATCCGGTCCCTTCGATCGTAATCGGATGGTCGCGAATAACTATGTTAGGAAGTCCAATTAACAAAACGGAGATGTTTTGTAGATGTTTGGGGATGATCCGGACACAACGGTGACGACTGCTCGGGTCGGGACCGGGACAACTTTTCGGACGCGCGCGCGAGGAGGGCCGCGGGCTGATGAGAGAGGTTAGGTTGGGCCTGGCGGTAGGTAGTGGACTGTGCAGAAGGCCTCAGGCTGAGAGAAGAGAAGAGAGAGAGGCCCGGCGACTGTTTCCGGAGAGTGAAAATGTCCAATGTGTGCCCGGCTATAATGCCGCTATAGTTTAACGGTTGGGCTATCAAACGAACTCCGAATGCGATGAAACTTGACAGGCGGTCTATCTACACTATAATAAGACCACACGCCAACTTTCAACCCAATCCGAGAACATTTTCCGAACACTTATAAAATAATATTTCGGATGTGTCGCGAGCGCGTGCAAGTGTGTCTAGGCTCAGAACGGACAACAGACAGAACTGGGGGAACCCGGACGGATGCAAGTTTTGAAAACATGATGATGCAATGCACATGATGACATGGTGAGATGCAATAGGAAAGCAAATGACATGGCAACGACAGCGAATAACTGGAGGACACCTGGCGCAATGGTCTCGGGGCGTCACAACACTCCACCACTATGAGAGGATCTCGTCCCGAGATCTAGAATGGCACCGGAGAGAAAAAGAAGAGGAAGAGAAGAGGTAAAACTAAGTTGCTTCTTTGACAAATGAGTGAAACCAAAGAACCTTGAAAAGTTAAACCATTTCGAGAAAAGGATACAACGGAGATAAACGAAGTTGAGAGCACTTCGTTAGGAAGGAGGAAGAAGGAAGAACAAATTCGGGCAACACTCCGGTTGAAAAGAGATGCAAGACTTGATAAGGCGAAAAGATCTTGCGCAGAGGACAAAACACTCCAGTTAAATTGATAAGCATGAAAAAAACATGATCCTGACAAAACAAGAAGATGGGTTTAAGAGAGCAACATCACAATGCCTCCGGAACAAAAGAATAGAAGTTGGATCGTTGGAAAGGAAAGAGTTGAGAAGAAAATGACATCTTCTACCACAATAGAATTTGAAAAGCATCCTTAAAAAAGGATTGGACGGAGTTGTTGGGAAATCAACCACGAAAAGAACAGCCTTGTTGAGGGCTTATGGAAAAAACATATCAAAAACTTGAGGTGAAATCCTGCCACAAACGGAAAACAATTGCTTGCTTTACATCGACAAGGAGATGAAAAACTTTTATCACCGGGAGGATAGATGAAGAACTTGGGTCATTTATAAGCACCATAATAACAACAATCCTTAGGGAAGGCTTTTGGTGAAACATGACACAAGATAACTCCAACGAAGAGGTTGATGGATTTAAAATACCTCATTCTTAACAGCATGTGAATCACGAAACATGAACTCACATTATCAGGAATGACATAATACCACCTCTAATGATACGGAAGAAAGAATTGCACTCCGGATTACAAGAAGAGGAATGCTTGAGCTCCTCTGAAAAGAATCTTGATGAACACTCCGATAAAGGATTAAGTCCTTGATTAACCAACATGTAGAACCTTCGTGAGAACTCCGGTAATAAAATGATGATTGAAAGAAAGAGAAGTTGAAAACAAAAGGTGAAGCCTTGCAATGATTTAGATAGATCTTCATGACGATATAATTTAGAGATCTTGGAACTCCGGGAAAGGAAAGATGAATAATTGAGATCAAGAATTTTGATGAACCTCCGGAATAAGGAATTGAATTTACTCGATGAAACAAGAATAAGAATTACATTATGCTTATCCTTCATCAATTTAGATTGATGATAAGTAACGGATTTGGCATACTACTTATTCCGGTAGAAAGGATTAAGAGAGATATAATTCAAACTTGAGAAGGTCTTCAACGAACCACTGGTAGGATTGGAACAACGAATAAATTGATATGATAACGAAGGAAAAGAAATCTTGAATGAACCACCGTAAGAATTAAAAACGAACGAAGCAAGGGGAACGAATCCCCGGTAAGGATTAGAAAATGAACGAGGGTACTTAAGAGAAATCAAGAAGCAAGGGAACGGAGAGATCATGAACTGATTAGAGGATATTTTAACGATGCACCGGTAAGATTGGAGAATGATTACTGAAAGCTGAGAATGAATAAACCTGAATTGATGGACTCCGGATAATCAAACTGAGAAGACTCTTGAATTGCTCCGAATAGGTGAAAAGAATTCTCACAACCAAAACCATTATGAGAGGATGGCCTCGAACTAGAACCACGAATCTCTGAGAGAACGGATGAGATATGGAGGTAAAACTCTTCTTCGGTGTTCCAATGTTGAGAATGACGGCGAGAAACACCACCAAGAATTATTGAGGCACACCGGAATGAAGAATGGAAAGGTTGAACCAACGATGAAAAGAATTTGAAAGATCTTGGAGAAAGACATTTGACTGATGATAATTCATTCTTACGTCAAACTTTGAAATGAAATTTGAGGATAGCTCTGTGAAAAATAAGAAGAGTCAGGTAAGATCCTGGGAAAAGACCTGTGGGTTAGGGCCCACTCAAAAGAAACACCGTTGAACGATCTTGAAGAGAGATTACACCGGTTGAATTTAAATGGCTTGAATGATATAACAACCTCGAAATAGGTTGAACGGATCTTGAATGACAAGACGATCCTTCTGAGATATCTTTAGCACTCCGGAATAACCGAATAGCGAGAGGTGAAAGATTAAGAGGTGCACCGGCAAGAGAAGACATTTAAAACGAGAAAAAGGATATGGTCAACACCGAAAGCTAGATTTGAATCCACCGTAAAAGATAAAAGAAACAAAGAATGATGAACTAGAAGCCCCATTAGAATCTTCATGAGAATCACCGGATAAGAAAATTGAAAGACAAGAATGAAGAGTCTTCACATCCATAAGATGGATACTTGATTAAGAAAACTGAGTCCTTGAAGAAAAAGGGTGGGTGGGCGGGAAAACAAAGGCAACTTGGAGACGGATGAAACAAACATCGTTGAGAAGAACTGATGATTGATCTTGCGGATGTTGAAATGATCGGTTCCACTTGAAGAGAAACACACCGGTTGAAAAGGATTGGCATGACGATCTCGATTATCATGAAGGATTAGTATTCACATCGGAGTATGAGAACACCGTTTAGGAAAAGTATGGAATCAGCACTTGACTTCGAAGCAACTCGAATACCACAACTCAAAACAAAACAAAGGATTGGCTTGCAGAATAAGCCAGAACAAACATATGATAAAGATTTTGTCCGAAGTTTTCGTGGTGGGGCCTACACGGGCTTGATCGTACAGCACCATCATGTACAAGGCAGTGCACATGACATACGAAGCATCCCCAAGTCAGCATAGCCAAGGACTCTTTAAGACACAACGAGACCACTGTAAAACCAACCGTGGATAGGCGGACCACTAGACGTCGAACCCCAATCTCAAATCATGCATCTGTCGGAAAGATATCCTAAGAGCTACTTGAATTCCCACTTATAAACTCCCGAAACTTTCCGGTTATGCAATCAGGTGTTGGGGATACAGGGGAAGCATAATATCTCACCCAAAACTAGCAAATCCTACATCCAGCTGTATCCATCCTTCAACACATAACCAAAACCTTCGGAAATCATTTACCTCAACCTTCGAAAAGCATCCGTTATACTGTTGGGGAACGCAGTAATTTCAAAAAATTTCCTACGCACACGCAAGATCATGGTGATGCATAGCAACGAGAGGGGGGAGTGTTGTCTACGTACCCACGCAGACCGACTGCGGAAGCGTTGATGCAACGTAGAGTAAGTAGTCGTACGTCTTCCCGATCCGACCGATCCAAGCACCGTTACTCCGGCACCTCCGAGTTCTTAGCACACGTACAGCTCGATGACGCTCCCCGGGCTCCGATCCAGCAAAGCTTCGGGGATGAGTTTCGTCAGCACAACGGCGTGGTGACGATGATGATGTTCTACCGACGCAGGGCTTCGCCTAAGCACTACAACGATATGATCGAGGTGGAATATGGTGGAAGGGGGCACCGCACACGGCTAAGGAACGATCACGTGGATCAACTTGTGTGTCTAGAGGTGCCCCCTGCCCCCGTATATAAAGGATGGAGGAGGAGGAGGCCGGCCAAGGCTAGGTGCGGCCAGGATGTGGAGTCCTACTAGGACTCCAAGTCCTAGTAGGAGTCCACCAAGAGGGGAGGAAGGGAGAAGGAAGTGGAGGAGAAGGAAAGGTGGCAGGCCCCCTTTTCCCTAGTCCAATTCGGACTAGAGGTGAGGGGGGGCGCAGCAGGCTCTTTCTCCTCTTCCCACTAAAGCCCATCAAGGCCCAATACTTCTCCCCGCGAATTCCCGTAACTCTCCAGTACTCCGAAAAATACCCAAATCACTCGGAACCTTTCCGAAGTCCGAATATAGTCGTCCAATATATCGATCTTTACATCTCGACCATTTCGAGACTCCTCGTCATGTCCCCGATCTCATCCAGGACTCCGAACTCCTTCGGTACATCAAAACTCATAATATAACTGTCATCAAAACCTTAAGCGTGCGGACCCTACGGTTCGAGAACAATGTAGACATGACCGAGACACGTCTCCGGTCAATAACCAATAGCAGGACCTGGATGCCCATATTGGCTCCTACATATTCTACGAAGATCTTTATCGGTCAGACCGCATAACAACATACGTTGTTCCCTTTGTCATCGGTATGTTACTTACCTGAGATTCGATCGTCGGTATCCAATACCTAGTTCAATCTTGTTACCGGCAAGTCTCTTTACTTGTTCCGTAATACATCATCCTGCAACTAACTCATTAGTTGCAATGCTTGCAAGGCTTAAGTGATGTGCATTACCGAGAGGGCCCAGAGATACCTCTCCGACATTCGGAGTGACAAATCCTAATCTCGAAATACGCCAACCCAACATGTACCTTTGGAGACACCTGTAGAGCTCCTTTATAATCACCCAGTTACGTTGTGACGTTTGGTAGCACACAAAGTGTTCCTCCGGCAAACGGGAGTTGCATAATCTCATAGTCATAGGAACATGTATAAGTCATGAAGAAAGCAATAGCAACATACTAAACGATCGGGTGCTAAGCTAATGGAATGGGTCATGTCAATCAGATCATTCAACTAATGATGTGATCCCTTTAATCAAATAACAACTCTTTGTCCATGGTTAGGAAACATAACCATCTTTGATTAACGAGCTAGTCAAGTAGAGGCATACTAGTGACATTCTGTTTGTCTATGTATTCACACATGTATTATGTTTCCGGTTAATACAATTCTAGCATGTCTAATAAACATTTATCATGATATAAGGAAATAAATAATAACTTTATTATTGCCTCTAGGGCATATTTCCTTCAGTCTCCCACTTGCACAATAGTCAATAATCTAGATCACATCGCCATGTGATTTAACATCAATAGTTCACATCTTTATGTGATTGGTTCACATCTCCATGTGACCAGCACCAAAAGGGTTTACTAGATTCAATAATCTAGTTCACATCGCTATGTGATTAAGACCCAAAAAGTGATCATGTTTTTCTTGTGAGAGAAGTTTAGTCAACGGGTCTGCCACATTCAGATCCGCATGTATTTTGCAAATTTCTATGTCAACAATGCTCTGCATGGAGCTACTCTAGCTAATTGCTCCCACTTTCAATATGTATCCAGATTGAGACTTAGAGTCATCTGGATCAGTGTCAAAACTTGCATCGACGTAACCCTTTACGACGAACCTTTTGTCACCTCCGTAATCGAGAAACATATCCTTATTCCAGTAAGGATAATTTTGACCGCTGATCTACTCCTAGATCACTATTGTACTCCCTCTCTTAACACAGTGTATGGTATACAATAGATCTAGTACACAGCATGGCATACTTTATAGAACCTATGACTGAGGCATAGGGAATGACTTTCATTCTCTTTCTATCTTCTGCCGTGGTCGGGCTTTGAGTCTTACTCAACTTCACACCTTGTAATACAGGCAAGAACTCTTTCTTTGACTGCTCCATTTTGAACTACTTCAAAATCTTGTCAAGGTATGTACTCATTGAAAAAACTTATCAAGCGTCTTGGTCTATCTCTATAGATCTTGAAGCTCAATATGTAAGCAGCTTCACCGAAGTCTTTCTTTGAAAAACTCCTTTCAAACACTCCTTTATGATTTACAGAATAATTCTACATTATTTCCGATCAACAATATGTCATTCACATATACTTATCAGAAATGCTGTAGTGCTCCCACTCACTTTCTTGTAAATACAGGCTTCACCGCAAGTCTGTATAAAACTATATGCTTTGATCAACTCATCAAAGCGTATATTTCAACTCCGAGATGCTTGCACCAGTCCATAGATGGATCGCTGGAGCTTGCACATTTTGTTAGCACCTTTCGGATTGACAAAACCTTCTGGTTGCATCATATACAACTCTTCTTTAATAAATCCATTAAGGAATGCAGTTTTGTTTATCCATTTGCTAGATTTCATAAAATGCGGCAATTACTAACATGATTCGGACAGACTCTAGCATAGATACGAGTGAGAAACTCTCATCGTAGTCAACACCTTGAACTTGTCGAAAACCTTTTGCGACAATTCTAGCTTTGTAGATAGTAACACTACTATCAGCGTCCGTCTTCCTCTTGAAGATCCATTTATTCTCAATTGCTTGCTGATCATCGGGCAAGTCAACCAAAGTCCAAACTTTGTTCTCATACATGGATCATATCTCAGATTTCATGGCCTCAAACCATTTCACGGAATCTGGGCTCATCATCGCTTCCTCATAGTTCGCAAGTTCGTCATGATCTAGTAACATGACTTCCAGAACAGGATTACCGTACCACTCTGGTGCGGATCTCACTCTGGTTTACCTATGAGATTCGGTAGTAACTTGATCTGAAGTTACATGATCATCATCATTAGCTTCCTCACTAATTGGTGTAGTAGTCACAAGAACAGGTTTTTGTGATGAACTACTTTCCAATAAGGGAGAAGGTACAATTGCCTTATCAAGTTTTCTACTTTCCTCCCACTCACTTCTTTCGAGAGAAACTCCTTCTATGGAAAGGATCCATTCTTAGCAACGAATGTCTTGCCTTCGGATCTGTGATAGAAGGTGTACCCAACAGTTTCCTTTGGGTATCCTATGAAGATGCACTTCTCCGATTTGGGTTTGAGCTTATCAGGTTGAAACTTTTTCACATAAGCATTGCAACCTCAAACTTTTAAGAAATGACAGCTTAGGTTTCTTGCCAAACCATAGTTCACACAGTGTCGTCTCAACGGATTTAGATGGTGCCCTATTTAACGTGAATGCAGCTGTCTCTAATGCATAACCCCAAAACGATAGTGGTAGATCGGTAAGATACATCATAGATCGCACTATATCTAATAAAGTACGGTTATGACGTTCGGACACACCATTACACTATGGTGTTCCAGGTGGCGTGAGTAGTGAAACTATTTCACATTGTTTTAATTGAAGGCCAAACTCGTAACTCAAATATTTTACCTCTGCGATCATATCGTAGAAACTTTTATTTTCTTGTCACGATGATTTTCCACTGCACTCTGAAATTCTTTGAACTGTTCAAATGTTTCAGACTTATGTTTCATCAAGTAGATATCCCCATATCTGCTCAAATCATCTGTGAAGGTCAGAAAATAATGATACCTGCTGCAAGCCTTAATATTCATCGGACCACATACATCAGTATGTATGATTTCCAACAAATCTGTTGCTTGCTTCATTGTTCCGGAGAACGATGTTTTAGTCACCTTGCCCATAAGGCATGGTTCGCAAGCATCAAGTGATTCATAATCAAGTGATTCCAAAAGCCCATCAGCATGGAGTTTCTTCATGCGCTTTACACCAATATGACTTAAACGGCAGTGCCACAAATAAGTTGCACTATCATTATTAACTTTGCATCTTTTGGTTTCAATATTATGAATATGTGTATCACTACGATCGAGATCCAATGAACTTGTTTCATTGGGTGTATGACCATCGAATGTTTTATTCATGTAAACAGAACAACAATGATTCTCTGACTTTAATGAATAACCGTATTGCAATAAACATGATCAAATCATATTCATGCTCAACGCAAAAACCAAATAACACTTATTTAGGTTCAACACTAATCCCGAAAGTATAGGGGAGTGTGCGATGATGATCGTATCAATCTTGGAACTACTTCCAACACACATCGTCACTTCACCCTTAACTAGTCTCTGTTTATTCTGCAACTCCTGTTTCGAGTTACTACTCTTAGCAACTGATCCAGTATCAAATACTGAGGGGTTGCTATAAACACTAGTAAAGTACACATCAATAACATGTATATCAAATATACTTTTGTTCACTTTGCCATCCTTCTTATCCGCCAATCACTTGGGGTAGTTCCGCTTCCAGTGACCAGTCCCTTTGCAGTAGAAGCACTTTAGTCTCAGGCTTAGGACCAGACTTGGGCTTCTTCACATAAGCAGCAACTTGCTTGCTGTTTTTCTTGAAGTTCCCCCTTTTCCCTTTGCCCTTTTCTTGAAACTAGTGATCTTGTCAACCATCAACACTTGATGCTCTTTCTTGATTTCTACCTTCATCGATTTCATCATCATGAAAAGCCTCGGGATTCGTTTTCGTCATCCCTTGCATACTATAGTTCATCACGAAGTTCTACTAACTTGGTGATGGTGACTAGAGAATTCTGTCAATCACTATCTTATCTGGAAGATTAACTCCCACTTGATTCAAGCGATTGTAGTACCCAGACAATCTGAGCACATGCTCACTAGTTGAGCGATTCTCCTCCATCTTTTAGCTATAGAACTTGTTGGAGACTTCATATTTCTCAACTCGGGTATTTTCTTGAAATATTAACTTCAACTCCTGGAACATCTCATATGGTCCATGACGTTCAAAACGTCTTTGAAGTCCCGATTCTAAGCCGTTAAGCATGGTGCACTAAACTATCAAGTAGTCATCATATTGAGCTAGCCAAACGTTCATAACGTCTGCATCTGCTCCTGCAATAGGTCTGTCACCTAGCGGTGCATCAAGGACATAATTCTTCTGTGCAGCAATGAGGATAAACCTCAGATCACGGATGCAATCCGCATCATTGCTACTAACATCTTTCAACACAATTTTTCTCTAGGAACATATCAAAATAAACATATGAAAGCAACAACGCGAGCTATTGATCTACAACATAGATATGCTAATACTACCAGGACTAAGTTCATGATAAATTAAAGTTCAATTAATCATATTACTTAAGAACTCCCACTTAGATAGACATCCCTCTAATCCTCTAAGTGATCACGTGATCCAAATCAACTAAACCATAACCGATCATCACGTGAAATGGAGTAGCTTTCAATGGTGAACATCACTATGTTGATCATATCTACTATATGATTCACGCTCGACCTTTCGGTCTCAGTGTTCCGAGGCCATATCTGCATATGCTAGGCTCGTCAAGTTTAACCTGAGTATTCTGCGTGTGCAAAACTGGCTTGCACCCGTTGTAGATGGACGTAGAGCTTATCACACCCGATCATCACGTGGTGTCTGGGCACGATGAACTTTGGCAACGGTGCATACTCAGGGAGAACACTTTTATCTTGAAATTTAGTGAGGAATCATCTTATAATGCTACCGTCAATCAAAGCAAGATAAGATGCATAAAAGATAAACATCACATGCAATCAAAATATGTGACATGATATGGCCATCATCATCTTGTGCCTTTGATCTCCATCTCCAAACCATCATCATGATTTCCATCGTCACCGGCATGACACCATGATCTCCATCATCTTGATCTATATCAATATGTCGTCACATGGTCGTCTTGCCAACTATTGCTATCGCATAGCGATAAAGTAAAGCAATTATTTGGCGCTTGCATCTTATGCAATAAAGAGACAACCATAAGGCTTTTGCCAGTTGCCGATAACTTCAACAAAACATGATCATCTCATACAACAACTTATATTTCATCACGTTTTGACCATATCACATCACAACATGCCCTGCAAAAACAAGTTAGACGTCCTCTACTTTGTTGTTGCAAGTTTTACGTGGCTGCTACGGGCTTAAGCAAGAACCAATCTCACCTACGCATCAAAACCACAACGATAGTTTGTCAAATAGACTCCGTTTTAACCTTCGCAAGGACCGGGCGTAGCCACACTCGGTTCAACTAAAGTTGGAGAAACTGTCACCCGCAAGTCACCTATGTGCAAAGCACGTCGGGGAAACCGGTCTCGCGTAAGCGTACGCATAATGTCGGTCCGGGCCGCTTCATCCAACAATACCGCTGAACCAAAGTCTGACATGCTGGTAGGCAGTATGACTTATATCGCCCACAACTCACTTGTGTTCTACTCGTGCATATAACATCAAACCATAAAACCTAGGCTCGGATGCCACTATTGGGGAACGCAGTAATTTCAAAAAAATTTCCTACGCACACGCAAGATCATGGTGATGCATAACAATGAGAGGGGAGAGTGTTGTCTACGTACCCACGCAGACCGACTGCGGAAGCGTTGACGCAACGTAGAGGAAGTAGTCGTACGTCTTCCCGATCCGACCGGTCCAAGCACCTTTACTCCGGCACCTCCGAGTTCTTAGCACACGTACAGCTCGATGACGCTACCCGGGCTCCGATCCAGCAAAGCTTCGGGGATGAGTTTCGTCAGCACAACGGCGTGGTGACGATGATGATGTTCTACCGACGCAGGGCTTCGCCTAAGCACTACAACGATATGATCGAGGTGGAATATGGTGGCAGGGGGCACCGCACACGGCTAAGGAACGATCACGTGGATCAACTTGTGTGTCTAGAGATGCCCCCCTGCCCCCGTATATAAAGGATGGAGGAGGAGGAGGCCGGCCAAGGCTAGGTGCGGCCAGGATGTGGAGTCCTACTAGGACTCCAAGTCCTAGTAGGAGTCCACCAAGAGGGGAGGAAGGGAGAAGGAAGTGGAGAAGAAGGAAAGGTGGCCGGCCCCCTTTTCCCTAGTCCAATTCGGACTAGAGGTGAGGGGGGGCGCAGCAGGCTCTTTCTCCTCTTCCCACTAAAGCCCATCAAGGCCCAATACTTCTCCCCGCGAATTCCCGTAACTCTCCGGTACTCCGAAAAATACCCGAATCACTCGGAACCTTTCCGAAGTCCGAATATAGTCGTCCAATATATCGATCTTTACGTCTCGACCATTTCGAGACTCCTCGTCATGTCCCCGATCTCATCCAGGACTCCGAACTCCTTCGGTACATCAAAACTCATAATATAACTATCATCAAAACCTTAAGCATGCGGACCCTACGGTTCGAGAACAATGTAGACATGACCGAGACACGTCTCCGGTCAATAACCAATAGCGGGACCTGGATGCCCATATTGGCTCCTACATATTCTACGAAGATCTTTATCGGTCAGACCGCATAACAACATACGTTGTTCCCTTTGTCATCGGTATGTTACTTACCTGAGATTCGATCATCGGTATCCAATACCTAGTTCAATCTTGTTACCGGCAAGTCTCTTTACTTGTTCCGTAATACATCATCCCGCAACTAACTCATTAGTTGCAATGCTTGCAAGGCTTAAGTGATGTGCATTACCGAGAGGGCCCAGAGATACCTCTCCGACATTCGGAGTGACCTCTCCAACTGATAAAAGAGATTTTCGATGTCGGCGAAACTCAGGTATTCCAGAACTGTAACGATAAAATTATGACGACAACACCTCGGAGCTCAACTCCCCGGGATACTTCCACAACCCCTAAATGTCAGGAGGCACCAAGAACAATGTTCTCATCACAAAACCATCGGAACGATTCCAAGATACCCGCGTGATCCTAAATTTTTTTTAGTGAAATTTGAGAAGAGAAGAGTCAAAACTCTATGTCAGGATGCCTCACCAGAGCGACGAAGGGACTGAGGAGTAAAAAGAATCCTACTCCCCGATATATATAATCCTAAATTACTCAAAACTTTTTTCTAGACTCAACAACGCTAGCGATTCGATCAAGCAGGGGCTCCTAAGGTCGGGGAAGGCTCTGATTACCAACTTGTAACGCCCTCGATGCAGCTATATCTCCCACGTGTAAAAGCACGACTTAGAGGCATAACCGCATTGAAAGCAATGTCGCAAGTGAGGTAATCTTCGCAAACAACCCATGTAATACAATAAGGGAAAAGATACATAGTTGGCTTATAATCGCCACTTCACACAAAACATGAATATAATATTACATTCATCCAAATACACTCAAGATCCGACTACGGAACCAAAATAAAAGAAGACTACCCCAAAAGCTACACAGATCCCCGATCGTCCCAACTGGGCTCCACTACTGATCAACTGGAAACAGAACAACAGAACGAACAAGGTCTTCATCGAGCTCCTCCTTGAGCTTGATTGCGTCACCTGCACGATCTCATCGGCACCTGCAAGCTGGTTTTGGAAGTATCTGTGAGTCACGGGGACTCAGCAATCTCATACCCTTGCGATCAAGACTATTTAAGCTTATGGGTAAGGTAAAAGGTATGAGGTGGAGCTGCAGCAAGCGACTAGCATATTTGGTGGCTAACATACGCAAATGAGAGCGAGAAGAGAAGGCAAAAGCACGGTCGAGAATCTATGATCAAGAAGTGATCCTAGAACAACCTACGTCAAGCATAACTCCAACACCGTGTTCACTTCCCAGACTCCGCCGAGAAGAGACCATCACGATAACACACGCGGTTGATGTATTTTGAATAAGATCAACTTCAGGTTTTCTACAACCGGACATTAACAAATTTCCATCTGCCCATAACCGCGGGCACGGCTTTCGAAAGTTCAAATCCCTGCAGGGGTGTCCCAACTTAGCCCATCACAAGCTCTCACGGTCAACGAAGGATATTCCTTCTCCCAAGACAATCCGATCAGACTCGGCATCCCGGTTACAAGACATCCTCGACAATGGTAAAACAAGTCCAGCAAAGCCGCCCAAATGTGCCGACAAATCCCGATAGAAGGTGCACATATCTCGTTCTCAGGGCACACTCAGATGAGACTAGCTACGAGTAAAACCAACCCTCAAGTTTCCCCGAGGTGGCCCCACAGGCAGCTCAGTTCGGACCAACACTTAGAGAAGCACTGGCCCGGGGGGGTTAAATAAAGATGACCCTTGAGTCTGCAGAACCCAAGGGAAGGTGGTAGGTTGTTAGTGCAAATGGTAAAACCAAGGTTGGGCCTTGCTGGAGGAGTTTTATTCAAGGCGAACTGTCAAGGGGTTCCCATTATAACCCAACCGTGTAAGGAACGCAAAATCCGGGAACATAACACCGATATGACGGAAACTAGGGCGGCAAGAGTGGAACAAAACACCAGGCATAAGGCCAAGCCTTCCACCCTTTACCAAGTATATAGATGCATTAATTAAATAAGAGATATTGTGATATCCCAACAAAATATCCATGTTCCAACAAGGAACAACTCCAATCTTCACTTGCAACTAACAACGCTATAAGAAGGGCTGAGCAAAGCGGTAACATAGCCAAACAACGGTTTGCTAGGACAAGGTGGGTTAGTGGCTTGACATAACAATATGGGAGGCATGATAAGCAAGTGGTAGGTATCGCAGCATATGCACAGCAAAAGAGCAAGCAACTAGCAAGCAAAGATAGAAGTGATTTCGAGGGTATGGTCATCTTGCCTGATATCCCGCAAGGAAGAAGAACGAGTCCATGAAGAAGATAAACGGACGTAGCCAACGGATCCTCACAAACACAACGTTACCGGATTACCGAGGAGAAGTACACCGGAAAGAAAGCAAACAACATAGTAAACAATCATCACATAAGCATGGCACGATGCGCAAACAAGTATGATGCATGTCCGGTTTAATGAGGCATGGCATGGCAAAATGCACAAACAATCCTACAAATTAAGTGGAGCTCAACACGCAACTCTGTTGCATATTGATGAAACACCACATTCATGTTATTTAGTTTGATCTCGTTTATGTACCCAACAATATTAAATATTGTTAAACATGGCAAGAGGGTGAAGCAAATGAAAACTACCTATCTAGGCAAGTTTAAAAGAGGCCGGAACAACAAAACAACAAGTCCGAAAACTCCTCATATGCATATATTAGGTTTGGTACTGTTCTGCCCTAAACCATATTTTTTTAGTTTTTAAACATGCAAAGTGAGGCCACCATGTTAAACTAGGCATTTTTCCTACCCCATTTACATATAAAGTTTATTTAAATCCAAGCTACGGTTAATTTGTTATGAATTAAATCATTATAGCATGTTATTTAAGCAAATTTAAACAAACAGCTTTTTAAACATTTTAAACATGGTTGAAAGTTGGAAATTATGAAAGTATACAAAATTATAAGCATTTTACATATATAATGTTTTTACAAAAGATGCACGGTTGGTGAGCTATGATATGCATAGAGCGTAGGGGGCAAACTGTAAACATGCAGTTTTTTGGATAATTGATAAAATTGCAGGCAGGAAAAAAATGCATGGTGGGCCGAAAATGAGTTGAACTGGGCTGGGGGGGAAGCGGCTCACATTGGGCCAAAACGGGACGGATTCGGTGCTGGACCAGGGTGGCGCTGAGGAGCTGGGCCGTTCGGGGCAGGCTGGTTGCTGGGCCGTCCCTTGCGCTGGAGCTGGGCCGGGCCACGCGAGCGAGCGGGGAGGCCACTCGTCGTGCCCCTCGTCCTCCCGCACGATCAGGGGAAAGGGGCGGCCATGGCAGGGAACGATGAGGTCTAGGTGCCAGGGAAGGAGGCCGGGACGACGGGATCTATGCAGGGAATGGATGGATCCGGTTGCCGGGGTTCGGATCCGGGCAAGGACGGCGGAGGATGGAGCAGCTAGCTCCATGGCGGCGCCGGATCGAAGGAAGAGGACGGCCATGAGATCCTGTTGAGGAACAGCAAGATGAGCGGTAGAAAGAGAGAGAGCCAACGCGGCGGCGGGGCTCGCCTGATGGAGGAGGTCGTCGGTGGCGAGGGTGCTGGGATCCGGCGAGGCAGCAGCGCAGAGGAGGCGACGGCGGGGTTCGATCTGGATCGGGAGCTCCTCTCCCGATCTGGATCGCTCGGGCGAGCGGGGAGACGGCACAGTTCGGGCGCCGATGGGCTTCCAGGGCCCGAACTGGGCTTCGGCGGGCCCTCAGTGGTGGAACGGGGAGGCAGGGTGACGTGTTGCGCATAGGTTGGAGGATGGCACGGTCAGGCGGCGGCGCAGCGAACGAGGCGGCGACATTTGGCGGCGGGAGAGTGCACCGGCGCTGAAAACAAGGATGGAGGCGGCGGCTGATGATTAGGGGCGCGGAAATTTAGGAGGAGGGGTAGGTAGCTGCCCAAAAATGGAAGGGGAGGTGGTTTATATAGGGCAGGAGGTTAAGATTAGGGTTTGGAGGGGTTTTTGGAGCGTTTCTGGACCCTCCGATCGCAATCAAACGTTTCCGGGCCAGATCCGGCCAACGGGGCGTCAACGGAGCTCCAGCGAGGGTTGACCAAGGCGGCGGCGACCTGCAGCTGATGAAATACAGAGAGAGAGAGGGATATCGCGAGAGAGAGCCGCGGAGCACGAGGAAAAACAGAGGGGAGGAGGGAGAGGAAGGCCACAGTCCTGCTGGTCCGGTGCTGCCCATCACCGGCGGGGACGGCTGGCTTGATCCCTTCGGGGTCGAGGTGAGTGCCTCTGCGGGAGGAGGCAGATCGGGAGGAGGTAGTGGCTGGTTGCGTGCGGGTGGATTTGGATCGAGGTTGCCGATTGGGGATTGGTTTGGCGCTGAAACCAAGGGAGAGAGTGTTGGCGGCGGACACGGGATGGATGGGACAGATCCCTAGTTTCTAGGGTTTCATCTATGTATAAATAGCATGTTGGTTAAATTAGGGGCTATCCGGTCCCTTCGATCGTAATCGGACGGACGCGAATAACTATGTTAGGAAGTCCAATTAACAAAACGGGGATGTTTTGTAGATGTTTGGGGATGATCCGGACATAATGGTGACGACTGCTCGGGTTGGGTCCGGGACAACTTTTCGGACGCGTGCGCGAGGAGGGCCCCGGGCTGACGAGAGAGGTTAGGTTGGGCCTGGCGGTAGGTAGTGGACTGTGCAGAAGGCCTCAGGCTGAGAGAAGAGAAGAGAGAGAGGCCCGGCGACTGTTTCCGGAGAGCGAAAACATCCGATGTGTGCCCGGCTATAATGCCGCTATAGTTTAACGGTTAGGCTATCAAACGAAGCCCGTTTCTTTTGATCCTCCTCATCGCAAACAGTTCATTGAACTGAACCGTATGCCCTTTATTACACACGCAAATAAAACATGAACCGTGTTTGATGCATCCGTCATCGCAAATGTTTTACACATTTATGATGGTTTTCATACAACACTGTTTGCTATTATTGCATCACACATAGTTTCTCGAATGGTCTCTGATCGTAGTGTCATGTTAGCAGCATCCTGCAATAGTGATGGTTGTTCTATTTATATGAGTAATATCTTTTATGGTCATGCACCCTAGAAGAGTGGTCTATTTTTTTGAATCTTGAATGTGGTGATACACATATTCATAATATTGATGCCAAAAGATGCAAAGTTGATAATGATAGTGCAACATATTTGTGGCACTGCCGTTTAGGTCATATTGATGTAAATCGCATGAAGAAAATACATGCTGATGGACTTTTGGAATCACTTGATTATGAATCGTTTGATACTTGCGAACCATGCCTCATGGGCAAGATGACTAAAATTCCGTTCTCCGGAACAATGGAGCGAGCCAATGACTTATTGGAAATAATACATACCGATGTATGCGGTCCGATGAGTGTTGAGGCACGCGGCGGGTATCATTATTTTCTGACCTTCACAGATGATTTGAGTAGATATGGGTATATTTACTTAATGAAACACAAGTTTGAAACATTTGAAAAGTTCAAAGAATTTCAGATTAAAGTGGAGAATCATCGTAATAAGAAAATCAAGTTTCTACGATATGATCGTGGAGGTGAATATTTGAGTTACGAGTTTGGCCTTCATTTAAAACAATGTGGAATAGTTTCACAACTCACGCCACCTGCAACACCGCAGCGTAATGGTGTGTCCGAACGTCGTAATCGTACTTTATTAGATATGGTGCGATCTATGATGTCTCTTACCGATTTACCACTATCGTTTTGGGGTTATGCATTAAAGACAGCCGCATTCACGTTAAATAGGGCACCGTCTAAATCCATTGAGATGACATCGTACGAACTGTGGTTTGGCAAGAAACCTAAGCTGTCATTTCTTAAAAGTTTGAGGATGTGACGCTTATGTCAGAAGGCTTCAGCCTAGTAAGCTCAAACTCAAAGCGGAGAAGCGCATATTCATAGGATACCCTGACGAAACCATTGGCTACACCTTCTACCACAGATCCTAAGGCAAGATCTTTGTTGCTAAGAATGGATCCTTTCTAGAGAAGGAGTTTCTCTCAAAAGAAGTGAGTGGGAGGAAAGTAGAACTTCATGAGATAATTGTACCTTCTCGCGAATTGGAGAGTAGCACATCAGAGAAAACCGTTCTATAGGATCGAAAGTATGTCTAGAGGGGGGTGATTAGACTACTTGACCAAATAAAAATCTAGACTTTTCAGCTTTTTAGTTCTTGGCAGATTTAAGCTATCTTAGCACAAGTCAAGCAATCTCCACACAATTCAAGCAAGTATGCAAAAGAGTATATGAGCATCAGAAAGTAAAGCATGCAACTTGCAAGAATGTAAAGGGAAGGGTTTGAAGGATTCAAACGCAATTGGAGACACGGATGTTTTTGTCATGGTTCCGATAGGTGGTGCTATCGTACATCCATGTTGATGGAGACTTCAACCCACGGAGGGTAACGGTTGCGCGAGTCCACGGAGGGCTCCACCCACGAAGGGTCCACAAAGAAGCAACCTTGTCTATTCCATCACGGCCGTCGCCCACGAAGGACTTGCCTCACTAGCGCTAGATCTTCATGAAGTAGGCGATCTCCTTGCCCTTACAAACTCCTTGGTTCAACTCCACAATCTTGTCGGAGGCTCCCAAGTGACACCTAGCCAATCTAGGAGACACCACTCTCCAAGAAGTAACAAATGGTGTGTTGATGATGAACTCCTTGCTCTTGTGCTTCAAATGATAGTATCCCCAACACTCAACTCTCTCTCACAGGATTTGGATTTGGTGGAAAGAAGATTTGAGTGGAAAGCAACTTGGGGAAGGCTAGAGATCAAGATTCATATGGTTGGAATGGAATATATTGACCTCAACACAAGTGTAGGTGGTTCTCTCTCAGAAAATGTGTATTGGAAGTGTAGGTATGTTCTGATGGCTCTCTCTACAAATGAAGAGTGGGTGGAGGGGTATATATAGCCTCCACACAAAATCTAACCGTTACACACAATTTGCCAAACTCAGTGGGACCGAATGGTTAAACTCGGTCGGACCGATACAGCAAACCTAGTGACCGTTAGGATTTTCGGTGGGACTGAGATGCAACTTGGTAGGACCGATATGGTTAGGGTTAGGGCATAACGTAATCTTGGTGTGACCGATTACAAAAACTCGGTGGGACCGATTTTGGTAATAAGCTAACCAGAGAGTTGGTCAGGTAAACTCGGTGGGACCGATTCTCTCATCTCGGTGAGACCGAAATGTTACAAAAGGGAAACAGAGAGTTTACATTGCAATCTCGGTGGGACCAATCGCTCATCTCGGTAAGACCGAAACGTTACGAAGGGAAACAGAGAGATTACAATCCCATCTTGGTGAGACCGAGATCCCTATCGGTGAGACCGATTTGCCTAGGGTTTGTGGTAGTGGCTATGACATTTGAAACTCGGTGGCGCCGGATAGAAAGAATCGGTGGGGCCGAGTTTGACTTTTGGTTTAGGTCATATGTGGATGTGGGAAGGTAGTTGAGGATTTTGGAGCATATCACTAAGAATTTTGAGCAAGTAATCCATTAAGCAACACCTCATCCCTCCTTGATAGTATTGGCTTTTCCTATAGACTCAATGTGATCTTGGATCACTAAAATATAAAATGTAGATTCTTGAGCTTCAAGCTTGAGCCAAACTTTTTGTCCTTAGAATTTTGAGGGATCCACTTTCCTCATCCATGCCATGACATGCCATTCATTGAGCTTTTCCTGAAATATTAATCTCGGAATAATGTTAGCTCAATGAGCTATATGTTGTTAGGAATTACCAAAACCACCCAGGGATAGTTGCACTTTCAATCTCCCCCTTTTTGGTAATTGATGACAACATATAGATCAAAGCTTCGACAAATGATAATAAGAGTGAAAGATATTGTCACTTTGAGAAGTATGTGAAAAGCAAGAGCTCCCCCTAAATTTGTGCATATCTTAAGATTTGCTTTGGACTGCAAATGCACAATGAGTTAGGATCATGGGTTACTCTTCCATGTCACATACATCTTGGTGGAGCGCTCAAAATAATAAGAATTAAATACATGCACTCATCACCAAGCAAAGTGAATGATCATATAAGGATAAGTAAGATAATATCATCTAACAAGCATAAGTGTAGCTTATGATCAACCACATGATCATCAATGTCTCACAGATAATAGCATAGTATCTCAAGCAATCAAAAGTAAACAAAGTTCAACCACCAAAGTAAGAGAAAATAAAAAGCAACGCTCTCTCTCGAAGCCTATGATCTATACATGTTTCTCCCCCTTTGGCAACAAGTTACCAAAAAGTTCATAGAAAATGCATAGCACTAAAACGTCTCTCAAGCTTGGTCTTTAGTTGGTGGTGTCTGGATAACTCCAAGAACGAAGGCTTTAGTCGAAGTGGATGGAGCTGCTGGGGTAGGTGCTAGAGCTGGTGGCACTGAAGCTGTAGCTGGTGCAAGTGAAATGGCTCTAGTGTCCGGTATTGGTACTGCAGTTGACCTATGAGCTCTAGGCACTCTGGCAAATGCATCAGTGGTTGTATTGCCCTTCCTCTCCTGCATATCATCTTGAAGTTGCTCCACAACAGACTGAATCTCAGTTACCTTCACATCCAAGTCATAGAATTTTTGCTCCACGATTCTTTCCAAGCTCTCCTGGTTTTGAGTCAGGGTGGCCAGTCCCTTCTCAATCCTCAGAGTGGATGCAATCAGGTAGCCAAGATGATCTTGCTTGCTTTTTAGAAGATACTGAGATGCATCCTCCTGGGTTGGCATCTTTGCAGCTTTTTCTGTTTTTGCCTTCTCTCTCTTGGCTTGTGCTTGTACTGAGGATGGTTCATCTTCATCCATAACCACTTGGGTGTCCTCAAAATCTGGATAGATGACAAAGTGTTCCTTATCCAACAGATATTTTCCTGTGCCCATCTTTGAGTTAATCAACTCCTGAATTTGTGTGGCATATCCACAACTTCTTTTCTGGCCTGCTGCGGTCCTCTTGATAGTCTCAACTATAAGGCTCATGACCTTGAACTTCTCTGGCACATCAAATATATGTAGCAAGTTAATTGCATGGCCTCTGATCATTCTGTGATCACCTGACTTGGGCAAAAGAGTGTGCCTTAGGATCCAGTTGATCGTTGGCAGTCCTGATAGCAAGTGTTTTACTGACCCAAACTGGTGAGTCTCAAGATCATCTTCAGAAATCTCCTTGTACATGTTTGTCATAGAGTTGTGATCCATCTTCTTCTTGGCATAGACATCCAAGTCATCTTCTTCTTCCTTAGGAGCATTGATCAGATTTGCCCATTCCTCAATAGTTGAGTGGTACCTTGTACCTTCAGACATCCATACTATCCCGCCATCTGGATAGAAGTGTGCTGTGGAGTAGAATTGCATTATGAGCTCCTCATTCCACTTTGTGAGCTTCTGCCCAACAAAGTCTGCAACTCCACAAGCACTGAAGCTGTCATACACTCCAGGATAGTGTTCTTCATTCTCCTTCATGTAGGTCCAGTCGACCCACCTCATATCACACACTATAGGCTTCTTGTCCAACAAGATTGTCTCATAGAAATCCTGCTGTTCCTTTGTGTGGAACCTGTAATCAACAACAGTCCTTCTCCTGGTGGCATATGGATCTGACTCTCTCCATAGCCTCAACCCTGAGTCTCTCCTGATCTTCATGTTCTCAGCCACAGGATGAGCATCATTGTGGTCTGGAATCTTGCGTTTGAGCTTTCTCAGGACTTGTCCTTCATCATCTTCATCAGCAGCAACTTTAGGCACTGGGGCCTTGTCCTTCTCAGCAGCTGGTATACTCCTGGTATTCCTCTTAGGTGCACTCTTGGGCTTGGAGGCTGCTTTGGGTGCTTCTTTGGGCTTTGATGAAGCAGCCCCTGTCATAATAGCATCACCCATAAGCTTCTGGGCCTTAGGTGCTGGTGCAGCAACCTCTTCTTCCTCTTCCTCTTCAGAATCTCTCATGATTGAGGATCTCCCAAGCACTCTAGCAGTGGTCTTTTTGATCCTCTCCCTCCTCTTCTTCCCTTCTGCAGCAGCCTCTTTGGGACTTGAGTAGATGCTCTGGCCTTAGACATTGGAATTCTCTTTGCAGGAACCTTTTGCTTCATGCCTGGCTTGGTGGCAGCAGCAGTGCTATATACCTTCTTAACCACTTTCTTCTTGAAAGTGGCCTCATCCTCAACTGCCACATAGTCTTCATCCTCAGACTCTGAAGTTTTCTTCTTCCTTGTTCTGGTGGCAGCTTTGGGCAAGTTGCTGGGAGTGCTCCTGCTGCCATCATCTGAACTGCTAGAGGGACTAGTGCCCTCACTCAGGTGAACCTGCTCCTCTGACCCGTTCTGGCTGTCACTCTGATCAGACATATTGCAAACACTGACAGCGGACCCTGTGAATAGATATATATGAGATAGAGTGGATGAGCATCACAAAATGCAGAGGTTTTTGCAAAAGAATGAGTCAAAAACTTAGTTTTAGTTTTCCACAAAAAGCATTTCGGATCAACCGATTTGTAAACTCGGTGATACCGAAGCAGCTGTTGGAACCTAAACTAGTGAACTCGGTCAGACCGAGTCACAGTTCGGTGGCACCTAGACTGCTAGGGTTTCACAAAGTCCTGAACTCGGTCACACCGATTTGCAATTGTCGGTCAGACTGAAAATTACATGTGCAATGGCCTGAGCCGAATCGGTGGTACCGAGTTCCACAACTCGGATGGTCCGAGATGGTTTCGGCGGAAACCTAACCCTAAATTTTCAATTCAACTCTAATCTATGGAGTGTTTTGACTGGATAGAGGCGTTTCAATCGTGGTAAGAATTATAATGAACACAATGTGCTAGGAATCGTACGGGGATAGCACTGTGATCGAGTCCATACCCTAGTTCGGCGATGAACTCGCTACGGCGGCAATGGCGGGGAAGAATTCCATTGACGGCGGCGGAGACCAGCGACAGGAGGCGGCTGGCGACGAGGAAGACGATCCAGAGACCCTGGAGGCAGAGCAGGCTAAGCGTGGGTCGAGGAGGTTCGGAAAGTTTTCCAAAATTTGACCCGTGGGTATATATAGCCCGACCCTGTCGGTGTGACCGAGTGGAACAACTCGGTGGCACCGAGATTCATAACTGCAAGCAGTTACTGAAACTCGGTGTGACCGAAAGGTTCAAATCGGTTGCACCGAGATTGAAAACCTAGATCGACTTAGTGATCTCGGTATGACCGAAATGGAGGAATCGGTCAAACCGAAAAGCACAAAGAAGTTTTGGAAGTTTAAGTCTATGACGAATCGGGGACTCCGAGTGCTCCTCACACAGAGTGGTTCGAATCTGACTTGATCAAATTTTGTGATGTAGCATGAATAGAGTTTGAGACGAGAAAAGCATAGATAGCTACAGAGGGTTCTTAGGCATTCTTGTACATCCACTTGGCAAAAGAATAGAAAAACAATCAATCAAAACAACAAGTGGATGTCCTCGAATGAGTGAAATATGCAATCAACATGCTCACACAATAAAATGGCAATTGAAATATGTGGCAAAGCATGCACAACCAATTCTAGTATCTATCAAACAATTTGCGATGACTAGGTCATCTATATATGAGTATATTGACTTAGGAGTCAAATGAGAACATTTGATCATAGGTCATACTCATCGTTTAAGCACACAAGTGGGGTTACCACTTTTACATAAAGCATTGTTGTGTTCACACCATTAGAGTTGCTTTAGCTCAATTCTTATAGTAAAGCTCCCGCTAGATGTGAGATCCCCTCTAAGAGGGATGAACTAACCTTGGGTTTTGTCGATGATGACTTCATTTAGATGTTGAAGATGTGGATGCTCAATGTTGAAGTAGATCATTTGGAGCTATTCATTGGAGTGAGTTGCACTTTCAATACCTACACGGGTTAGTCCCACAAGGAACAAACAAGGATATCCATAGACATAGAGTGATGCACACACAAGATGATGTCTATGAAAGCTTTTAGGTTACCTTGTCCCTTGTCTTACCAACAAAAGGGTTTGTGACTCCTTGAACTAGTGCAAGATGTGGAAGTTTATTGCACTTGTTCTTGCCAAGATGATAAGAGTGAAGTATGTTGGCGGAGTCACCCTCAAGAACTCTCTAGTTCTTCTTCGGGATCCACACCATCTTGATGGGAATCCTCGGTGTTGTAGTTGTACTTGATGAAGTGGAACTTGAAGTAGGCTTGGGAACCCACTTGACCAAGGACTTAGGAGCTTCTTCAAATGCATCAATTTCCTCTTGAAGCTTGTCCTTACCTTTTTGCTTGTGGTCTTGTGGTGGAAGATCATCTTGAGTTTGTGTCCCTTTGAAAGAAGTAGGATCATACTTCTCTTGTTGAGGAACAAACTTCGTCTTGGGGTATTGATCTTCTTCCCACTCAACTCCATTGGCATTGAACTTTCGTTCAAAACCAACACCTTGATTCTTCCGGTGCCTTCCTTGCTTGCGTACAATTTCCTCGAATTGCTTACTTCCGGCAAGGCTCTTGTAAACACCTTTCTCCATAATTCCCTTCAATAAGCTATTTTATTTCTCAAGTGTAACTTGGCTAAGAGAATCATTAGTGGAATCAAGAGAACTACTAGAAGCAACAATATTGGATTTAGCATGATTATTGTTACTACTAGAGGAAGAATCTTTCTTGTTCTTGTTACTAAACTTGACTTGAGGCATGTAAGTGGATAAGAGTAAACGCTTGGCAATGTAAGAAGAACTTTTCTTGCGAAGATCATCATTGATTGCTTTTAAGAACTCATGCTCTTGCTCAAGGTTGAGCTTTTCAAAGCGTAATTTCTCATGAGTCCTTAAAAGTTCTCGATGATCTCCTAAGATAGTTTCATGAGCTAACTTAAGAGTGTTTAGTTCTTTAGTTAGAGACTCAATCTTTTCCTTATCATTGTCATTCGTTTTATCTTGATTAGCATGATTAATTGACATTTCATCACAGTATTCATCACTAGAGTTGTCAACAAGTAAATCATCATCACCTAACAAGTCATCTTCATCACTATTGAAATCAACATACTCGGGGTGTGATACCTTTGGGCCTTCAGCCATGAAGCATGTTCCAACTCCTTCATTTGGTGAGTCAAATATGTCATAGGAGTTGGTTTTCACAACTGCTAGACCGGCAACACCTTCATCTTGAGTATATTCGGAGTCGGAGTGATAGCTTCTCTCGGAGTGGTTGTCAGAGTCGGAGCCGGATACCCATTCACCAACATGAGCTTGATGTCTTCGTTTTGTGTAGCTCCTTGATGACTTGTCCTTTCTTTCCGAATCCTTGCTTCTCTACTCCTTCTTTCTCTAGATGGTGATTCTTCTCTTCTACTTTCTTCTCTTGGGAGAATCTTCTCTTCTCTTGTAAGGGGGCGTACACTCATTAGAATAGTGTCCGGGCCTTCCACAATTGTAGCAGTTTCACTCTCGACTAGAAGATCTTTTGTCATTGTAGGACCTTGACTTGGAGCTTCTCTCTTTGCTTCTACTCTTGTAGAACTTGTTGAAGTTCTTCACCATTAAGCTCAATTCTTCATTGAAGGTTTGTTTCTCACTGGATGATCTGGGGGCTTCACATGAGGCTTTGTAAGCACCACTTGATTTGTTGTCACTACAAGGATTCCGGTCTATTGCAACAAAATTTATTGCTACAACCATCTTTTGTTGCAATAGAACGTAATATTACCACAAATTCCTCGGTTGTAGTAATAGGGTGCACATACTGCCACAACCGAATCTTGTCGCGATAAATACACATTTTGTTGCAATAGAGACCACGTATTGCAACAAACTACATCGTTGTTGAAACATGGTAGCGATATTGCGACAAACAAATTACGTTGCGTGAGACAGTTGTTTTGTTGTAATAGAGACTAGATATTTCAACAGAATAACGACTCGTGGTAATATTAGGAAAGATATTGCGACACCTGCGAGACGTTGTGTTAGTCACAAATATTGTTGCAGAACATTGGCTAACTATTGCAACAAAATATGTATTGGTCACAATAGCATATATTTTTCGCCTCAATTTTGTCATGCTGCAATAACTATTGTTTACTGCGACAAGTTGCGTATCCATGGTAATATGTAGAGCATATTGCAACAATCCCCTACTGTTGCAAAAAAGAAAGAAAAAATTGCAACGATATTCGTATAGTTAACGACAAACCTTCATGAGGGCCTCCTGGCCTGTAGCACCCGAGCAAATCTGCAAATGTTTTTAGTAGCCCCTAATCCTATCATGACCGGCAACTCATCAGCCCATGATTCATTGTCATCAGCCCGCAATACATAACCCGAGAGAACGACCTACTTTGTAAAAAAAACAAAGAACGACCTAGATGAATGGAATAGCTTATTTTGGTCTCCATGTGGCTTCGGTAGTAGATCACTAAGTGCCTAGGTCATCCTCCACTCCTCCAGTTCGGTTGGCCTCCATCTTCGCTTAGTCCCCATTCCCGAGTTAATTGCATGGAGGTACCGCACTTACCGCAGTTGTAACGAATCCATATCACTATTCAAAATTTTTGCATATCAGTACGCATGTTTAGGGCAAGTTGTTACAAAATGATCAGGAACCGACGTGGCATATGTTTTTGTAAAAAGCTCCCTTACATTATATACTTAATACTTAATCACGCAAATGCCCGGAAATGTCAAAAAAATTGTAGAAAAGCCCCCTTGCATTATATACTTTAGTACTTAATCACGCAAATGCCTGGGAATGTCAAAAAATTGTTGTGCGGCAAAGATTTGAACCAGCGACCTCCCGTTTACGGCGCATGGGCTCAGCCACTAAACAAGGCACCGTGCATTGTTTGATTATTAGGATATACTATACAGCTTATATTATTTGATAGTTAAACAAAAAAAACATTGCAGTTACGCTGCAAGGGCTCGGCCACTACACCAGGCACCATCCTTTGTTCTTTTTTTTTTGTGGGTAGGCACCATCCTTTGTTCGACTTGGATACTAGGTCATTATATTGTTTGATCGTTAAACAAACCAAAAAGGTGGGCTGTGGCTTGTGGACATATCTCCTGATGGGCTGGGCCAGATCGCAAGTACATATCTCCCGCTATTTGCTCCGTTCTTATTTTTAAAATACAAATATATATATATATATGAACAATTTTGAAATACACATTAAACATATTATAATGTACATTCAATAATTTTCAAATACGATTGAATATTTTTGTAATATACATTGAACAATTCACAAATACACATTGAAGGTTTTGTGTAATATATGCTGAATAAAAATCAAATACATAATTAATATTTTTAGTATTTCGTTGACAAAAAATTCGAGAATTTTTTAATACATGTTGAACTTATTCGATATACTGCGATATTTTTCTTAATATAAGATGACATTTTTTTAATACACAGTGAACTTTTGTATCATACCAAAAAATAGAAATATTGAACAAAGAAAAAAAATAAAAAAATAAAATAAAAACAAATAAACAAAAATAGAAAAAAGAAAAAATGAAGAGAAAATGAAAAATGAAACAGAAATAGAAAAAAATGAAGAAACAGTGAAGCTCGACCGTGGGCTGGCCCAAACTGGGCATCGGGTCTGGGCGCCTTCAGCGATGCCGCGCCTCCTTGACGCGTCAAATAAGATCCTCCCAGACCTAGCGATTCGGCGAGATCTCAATGGAGGGCAGAAGACACATAGTTTAACTAGAAAGAAGGAGAAGAAAAGTAGGGCTGGATTTGCTGATGGGCTAATTTAGAGTAGTAGTATATTCAACTCAGTATTCAGAGGCCCAGGCGACAGAATTCCAGGTCAACAGAGTTTTGACCAATTTTTCCAAACTGTTTGCAGCAGTGAAGTGTATTATGTATCAAGACCTTCTGATGAGTGCATAAATTCAATTCAAACATGGTTTATGTAGACAAACTAGACCATGACCTCTTTCTCTACAAATGGATCTCCATCCGAGCCCAGGCTGTTGGGTCTTCCTTGGATTGGATTATATTGGATCGGCGGCATCCTCATACTAGAAGCCCTGGTTAGTTGGTAGCCCGGGAGCGTCGGTTACAGTTATCTTGCTAGATCGGTTAGCTAGGATTTGCTCGTTGGAAAATGTCGAATATATATGGTGGCATTTGACTTTGGTTGTATGATTAACATGATAACCCCCTATATATGTATGTATAAACTACTTGTTGATATGGGACAAAGATTATGAGATAGATGAGCTATGGCTCTATTCCCCCCATATGTGTGGAAACCACAGGATGTCAGATGAAGATGATCTATATATGTTCTTGGTTTATGTATTTTCATGCGAGGATCTAGTATGCCCTGATAGCTACTCTTTCTCCCATGTGATTAGCTAAGGTTTGCTAGTTGGAAATGTTAAATGTATGTGGTGGCATTGAATTTGATTGTATGATTAATATGATGATCCCCTATATATGTATGTATAAACTACTTGTTGATATGGGACAAAGATGATGATGAGATATATGAGCTCTAGCTCTATTTTCCCATATGTGTGGAAAGCACAAGACCTTCGACAAAGATGATCTATATATGTACTTGGTGTAGGTATTTCCATGCGTGGCCGTCGGGTCGTCTTCGAAGTCAATTCTATTGGATTGGCGGACCGGTAAGAAGAAAGGGTTGAAAGCGGTTTTCCATCATGTTATTTGTGTTCTTCGCCATCTCCCATTTTACCCCACCTTGAGTTGTGTTTCAAGGCAAAAGTTTTAAAGCCAGGGTGACATGAGGTTTCTTTTTTTTGAAAGGGTGACATGAGGTTTCTTTCAATAAGTGTAGCGCACACCACCTCATTACCCTCGCCAGCTCGGTTGTTGTTCTTGTGTCAACTGCATACTCTTCCCGCCATCACAACCATCATATACGATTGCCAACGACCTTTTATGAACAAATTTTATGAACAAATTTTAGTAATATTATTTTCAGCAGCAGATATATTCCATATTGATTTGAAATATTTTTTCCAATTTATTTCATTATTTTAAATGTTCCCTTAAAAAATACTTTCTACACAAATAATTAAGCATGTACTCTGCTCTACGGAAGTAATATTTAACCTTCCCGCTAATGCCCTAGTCTCCCTCTAATTTTTTTTGGTAATTTCGCACTAGATAATTTAGTATTCCCTCCTTTCCGGTTTATAGGGCTTATCTCAAAAATTTAGTTTTTCCATTTTATAAGGCTCAATTTGGTTGTTTTCCATCACATGTTCAGATTCCAAAGTGCATTAAATCATTGCATGCAAGTACTAAGAGAAAATTGATCAATGCATGTAACTTATGCATGCATGCATTGCAATTAATGCATTGGTAAACATACTTTTTTGAGGAAAACAAGAGCATTAATTGGGTGCTTTTGCAAACTACAAAAAGTATTCCACCACTCACCATCTACCTTGGTTGGTGAGAATTTTGAATTGAGCCTTATAAATCGGAAAGAAGGGAGTACTAGTATGTCTGGCGCCACAAATTCTTAACCTCCCCGCTAAACACCCCCCACAAATACTTCCGATTATTTCTCTTCACCAAATCGTCCAGATTGGATCTGAGCTCTCTCGTTCTGGTTCCTCCATCCTCACGGCGTCATGACGGCGTCGACACTGCCGACCACACCAGAGTCCATCGAGCGTACACTCTGTCTCAGGTTATTCCTTTCTCCCAAATCTCCTCCGCATAGATGTGCAGCGCAGCGCCTAGAGACGGGCGAACGCGGCGTGTTGGTGGAGGAGGCGGCAGTCGGAGAGGCCGGGGATGAAGCCGGCGAGGCCCTCCTAGTCTGTGAGCGTGGCCCAGACGGCCTTGAGCGCCGCGCTGACCCGCACCCGCGCGCGCACCAGCCGCCAGTTCTTCTTCACCGGCAGCTCCCGCACCCCCCTCTCGAACCCGTCCCGCGGCCGTGAGATCCTTCCCTTCGTAGGTGTCCTCGCCAGCGACATCGGGCGCGCTCTTGGAGGAGGACGGGGAGGAGACCGGAAGGGTGTTCCATTGGGAATGGGCGGGGCGGGAGACGAGTCGGATTTGCGCGGGGCTGGAGAAATTGGTGGTGGTGGTTGCAGTCAGGAGGAGGCGGAGGCGGAGGCAGTGGGGGTGGGGGCGGCCATGCGGAGAAGAGGAGGAGGGGCAGCAGGAGGCGGTGGACGGCATGCCATGGCAGCGCTCCCTTTCCATCGTAGAACTACCATGCCGATGGCCGCCGTGCAGCATTCCTCACTCTCGCCGAGCTGGGAGACGGTCGACCTGCTGTCGTCAATGCCGTCCGCGGCCTCGGCCACGACGACCACAGTCATGGCGGCCGCGACCACGATCAGGACTCCTGTATTTTTGTATTTTGGAGTGTCCCACGTTTTTTGTAAATAGTCCCAATTTTTCCTTTTCAGTGATGGCAGCTGACCCTCGTCTTGCTCCCCAGCGGCGGACGCAGATGCACAGGAACTGGTTCAGTTTCTATCAAGCACACACAGAGCAGAGGAAAAAGAACAGAGTACTAGTGCAGTTTAGGTGAAAGAGAGAGACAGGCAGGTTTAGGCAACATTGAGCTGAGAAACGAATGCTTAATACTCTTATTTACACAAGGTTCTCTGGCACTGTTAGGAAACGACTTATGCTGCAACACATGCAGACAAACACTTAACCTAGATTAGCCAGCTTGAACACGCACACCTACAGTCAAACTTGCAGCTAATTGCAAGACGACCTACCCACAATTACACAAGTGCATTCACATTGCAGTAACAATTGTTTGACTGTAATCAGGTTTAAGCTAACATTCACTATGTAAAATATTACCAAGTTAATAGCAGAACCACTGTCCAGATTCTTAAAAGCGTATGTGGTAGAGTAGTAGTTTGCTTACCACATTCAGGCTAGATTACTGCATGTGTATGTACTGGGAGTAGCCTTGTCAGGATGGGCTCTAATTGGTGTGTCATGTGTATGCTTCACAGCTTCAATATAGACTTGATTACAGAAAGCCTAGTTTTTAATTTCTAAATCAAAATTATAGACATATGCTATGCTAAAAGACTTCTGTTCTGCATGCTTCTGTTTTGCATGCTATAACACAATCAGATGTCATTCAATCTTTTAAGCCTAGCTTCTTTTTGCTTACAATAGCTTCAGTATAGACTCGACTAGATATTTTTTTGGTCGCTTTTTTATGCCTGCTTTAAGTATTGCATTTCTTCTGAAATTGATTCAAATTATGATATTACCTACCGAAGGGCACAATGATGAATTCAACGCAAGATCCTGCTGGTAGGAGACCGAGTACAATACAGCGATAACTTGGTAATGATATTTTATGTTCACTTCAATTTATGCCATAGCAGCAAAGGTAATTAACATTTGAGATTAACATGCAGTTAGGGATGCGTCAGGTAATGTGCACGCTTCAGAGGAAAGAGATGATGCCCATTACTCCTTCTGCAAGGTACACAACATCCTTAATTCTTAATCACTTATCTGAATGGTGCGCATTGATAATGCTTAAGTCCCTCAATTGTTTTTGGGTTCAGTAAGAAAGGATCTGTTCTCTTAACAAGGATGGAAAGTATAACAGCTTACAAAAACCAACATGGACAACACAGATCTAGTAAAATGTTTATGACAATTAAGCTATCTCTAACATTTGGTATAATGCAGAAAATCCTGGAATTCTTAATCATCAAAACTGTAAATCTTATACAGGAACTCAAGAACAACCTGACACTCATATGTCTGCTAATGACATGTGTGCATTGGATGAAAGGCCACCCCATGCTCGCCGCAACCATGCACAACTACAGAATGGTACTTTTTTTATATTTGTGTCCTCGTTTCTTGCAGTGTAATACCTTGAGGAGAGGTTAAAAGAAGAGTGAGCTGAAAGGGAAAGATTGCTGGAAGAGGAGCGAAGATCAAGACTGGAATTTGAGAAAAAAATGATGGCAAAGTTTGCACAGTTGTCCCACTAGATGGGAACCCAACAGACCCAAACGCAAACACATCAGGTAATTATAGTCATATGCTTGCAAACTTGTAAGGTTTATTTTGCTTGCTTGCATTGCTAAAAGTGCACTTCTATTTGCAGATGCATGAGAAAAGGATTGGCAAAGAGAATAATAATCCAAAGTTGCAAAATACTCTTTTACAGACAGGGACTCTAGGTACAAGGCACAATGTAATTGCTCCAAATACATTCATACAAGCTGCAACAATGCATCTTTGAATGTTTCGAGCAATGTTAAGTCAAAAGCTTGGTTTGTCTTCATGTTGACCTTTATTTCATATGGAAATGGCATTCATAATGTGCAATTGTCTACTTGCTTGCACTACTGGACGTAGGGAAGCCAGAAATAGAACAGTTTTCTCACCATTAGAAATTGTGAACTTGTGCCAGCATGTATTTGTTTCACAGAAGTTTAGATGTTTGATTAATTTAGGTAATTATTCTTGTGTTTGAGCTATAAATTCTTTTGTGAAATTACCCAATTCTTTTTGCATAGAACCTAATTGTTGATGATGTAGTACATCAGGCACAAGCATTTGCTTGCTAGCTGTTGTGTTCATAACAATTGGGTAGAAAGCTACCCATGCATGCCAGTATAAAGTAATTATACAATTGTCATGACCGTGATTATATCTTTATGCTAATTTGTTGTTGTGTTGTTTCTTTATTTTCCTGTCTAATTATTTTCTATTTTCATTTAACTTGAGCCAAATAAATTTTTGATTTCTTCATTTCAGGGTCCAAAGATTTAATTGGAATTGACTCTAGACCATGGACAATTTAGTCTTCACTCTTAATTAGGATGGCACATTCAGTATGTTGAATGTGTGCTAAATTATATTTCAGTTTCATTTGATGGATATTGGCTATGCAAACATTGATATTTTATGAATCTAAATCATATATGTATTATTTGAATCATATTATTTGAAACATTGATGGTACACTTTATATCGTTGCAATTAGTTATCACAGCAAATAGGCAGTCCGTTGAGATAGCTACTTGTTGCCACCAATCTAGTTATGTTGAAATAGTCTTTCCACCATGAAACGTTTGTATTGTCACAACGGCCTCTCACCACAAACATGTTGTCCGTTGTGACAACTATTTATCACCACCAAAATGAGCATGTTGCAATTTTAGTGTCACCACGTCCGAAGAGTCGTTGCCATATGTTACTGCCACAAACGTAGGACTCGTGGTGAAAGGACTATGCCCACAAAAACAAGAGTTGTTGCCATAGGGTATAGCCACAAATGTCTATTACCACGGAAGAGCACTCGCCACGGGGAAAGAGTTGTCGCAATAGATTATTGCCACAAATGTCGGCATGATTCGCCACCTGTTGCATTAAGCTATGGCCACAAGCCAAAATGTGGCATTAAGTGCGAGCTGCCACAAGGGAAAATGTGGCAACTTGTCACATGGTTGTTGCAATAGCACGCTTTCTTGCCACATTTTTTTGTGGCAATAACCTATTACCATGTGTCCTGTCGCAACGGCTGGCAACGAACATCATGTCGTGGCAATAGGTACCTATTGCGACAATTGGGCACTTATTGCGATGAACGCTTTTGTTGCAATAGACCCGAATCCTTGTAGTGTGTGAAGTTCCTCTTTATCCTTGAGTGACATCTCATGAGTAACAATTCTTCCGATGACTTCCGTTGGCTTGAGATCTTTGTAATTGGGCATCATTTGGATCAATGTGCACACGGTATCATATTTTCCATCCAAGGCTCTTAGGATCTTCTTGATGATGAATCTATCGGTCATCTCTTCAGTCCCTAAGCCGGCAATCTCATTTGTGATAAGAGCAAGCCTAGAGTACATTTCAGCAACACCTTCACCATCCTTCATTTTGAACTTGTCAAGTTGACTTTGAAGCACATCCAATTTGGATTCCTTGACGGAGTCGGTACCTTCGTGCATATCAATCAAAGTATCCCAAATTTCCTTTGCATTCTCAAGACGGCTGATTTTGTTGAATTCTTCGGGGCACAATCCGTTGAAGAGGATATCACAAGCTTGAGCGTTGTATTGCAACATTTTCAACTCTTCCGCGGTGGCTTCACGGTTCGGTTCTTTCCCGTCAAAGAATTCACCTTGCAAGCCAATACACATAATAGCCCAAACGGCGGGGTTATGTCCAAGAATATGCATTTTCATCTTATGCTTCCAACTAGCAAAATTAGTACCATCAAAGTAAGGACCTCTACGGTGATAATTTCCCTCGCTAGACGCCATACTCTCCTAGGTTGTGAAACCAAGGCTATGACCACCAAAAGCTATGGAAATCAAAGAAAATGGAGACCAAAGCTCTGATACCACTTGTAGGATCGAAAGTATGTCTAGAGGGGGGTGATTAGACTACTTGACCAAATAAAAATCTAGACTTTTCAGCTTTTTAGTTCTTGGCAGATTTAAGCTATCTTAGCACAAGTCAAGCAATCTCCACACAATTCAAGCAAGTATGCAAAAGAGTATATGAGCATCGGAAAGTAAAGCATGCAACTTGCAAGAATGTAAAGGGAAGGGTTTGAAGGATTCAAACACAATTGGAGACACGTATGTTTTTGTCATGGTTCCGATAGGTGGTGCTATCGTACATCCATGTTGATGGAGACTTCAACCCACGGAGGGTAACAGTTGCGCGAGTCCACGGAGGGCTCCACCCACGAAGGGTCCACAAAGAAGCAACCTTGTCTATTCCATCACGGCCGTCGCCCACGAAGGACTTGCCTCACTAGCGCTAGATCTTCACGAAGTAGGCGATCTCCTTGCCCTTACAAACTCCTTGGTTCAACTCCACAATCTTGTCGGAGGCTCCCAAGTGACACCTAGCCAATCTAGGAGACACCACTCTCCAAGAAGTAACAAATGGTGTGTTGATGATGAACTCCTTGCTCTTGTGCTTCAAATGATAGTCTCCCCAACACTCAACTCTCTCTCACAGGATTTGGATTTGGTGGAAAGAAGATTTGAGTGGAAAGCAACTTGGGGAAGGCTAGAGATCAAGATTCATATGGTTGGAATGGAATATCTTGACCTCAACACAAGTGTAGGTGGTTCTCTCTCAAAAAATCTGTATTGGAAGTGTAGGTATGTTCTGATGGCTCTCTCTACAAATGAAGAGTGGGTGGAGGGGTATATATAGCCTCCACACAAAATCTAACCGTTACACACAATTTGCCAAACTCGGTGGGACCGAATGGTTAAACTCGGTCGGACCGATACAGCAAACCTAGTGACCGTTAGGATTTTCGGTAGGACTGAGATGCAACTCGGTAGGACCGATATGGTTAGGGTTAGGGCATAACGTAATCTCGGTGTGACCGATTACACAAACTCGGCGGGACTGATTTTGGTAATAAGCTAACCGGAGAGTTGGTCAGGTAAACTCGGTGGGACCGATTCGCTCATCTTGGTGCGAAATGTTACAAAAGGGAAACAGAGAGTTTACATTGCAATCTCGGTGGGACCGGCCGCTCATCCCGGTAAGACCGAAACGTTACGAAGGGAAACAGAGAGATTACAATCCCATTTTGGTAATAAGCTAATGATGATGATCATGGAACTTCACAACAAGTTGCTACAGAACTTCGTAGGTTGATCAGAACACGTTCTGCACTAGAGTGGTACGGTAATCCTGTCCTGGAAGTCATGTTATTGGACCACGACGAACCTAAGAACTATGAAGAAGCTATGATGAGCCTAGATTTTGACAAATGGCTTGAGGCCATGAAATCTGAGATATTATTTGTGTATAAGAACAAAGTGTGGACTTTGGTGTACTGCCCGATGATCAGCAAGCCATTGAGAATAAATAGATCTTCAAGAAGAAGACTGACGTTGATAGTAATGTCACTATCTATAAAGCTCGACTTGTCGCAAAAAGTTTTCGACAAAGTTCAAGGAGTTGAATACAATGAGACTTTCTCACCCATAGAGATGCTTAAGTCTGTCCAAATCATGTTAGCAATTGCCACATTTTATGATTATGAAATCTGGCAAATGGATGTCAAACACTGCATTCCTTAATGGATATTAAAGAAAGTTTGTATATGATGCAACCAGAAGGTTTTTATCAATCATAAATGTGCTAACAAAGTGTGCGAGCTCCAGCGATCAATCTATGGACTGGTGCAAGCATCTCAGAGTTGGAATATACGCTTTGATAAGGTTATCAAATTAGCATATGGTTTTATACAGACTTATGGCGAAGCCTGTATTTACAAGAAAGTGAGTGGGAGCTCTGTGACATTTCTGATATTATATGTGGATGACATATTATTGATTGGAAATGATATAGAATTTCTGGATAGCATAAATGGATACTTGAATAAGAATTTATCAATAAAGACCTTGGTGAAGCTACTCTTATATATTGGGCATCAAGATCTATAGGTATAGATCGAGATGCTTAATAGGACTTTCACAAAGCACATACCTTGACAAGATGTTGGAGAATTTCAAAATGGATCAAGCAAAGAAAGGGTTCTTGCCTGTGTTGCAAGGTGTGAAGTTGAGTAAGACTCAAAACCCGACCACGGCCGAAGATAGAGAGAGAATGGAAGTCATTCCCTATGCATCACCCATAGGTTCTATAAAGTATGACATGCTGTGTTTATCACAAGCAAACACCACTGCTACAAATTCTTGTAGTCAAAATGGTCTGAGCATGATGAAAACTAGCTTGACAACAATTCCCATGTGTTCTCGGGAGCGCTTTACTTTATATAAGAGTTTGTCCATGCTTGTCCTTTGCTACAAAAAGGATTGCGCCACCTTGCTGCACCTTAGTTGCTTTTGTTACTTGTACCCGTTACGAATTATCTTATCACACAACTATCTGTTACCAATAATTTCAGTGCTTGCAGAGAATACCTTACCGAAAACCGTTTGTCATTTCCTTCTGCTCATCGTTGGGTTCGACACTCTTACTTACCGAAAGGACTACGATAGATCCAATATACTTGTGGGTCATCAGAGGCCCAGCTACTGGCGGAGGCGCGACCACAAGGAACTTGGAGGCAGCAGGCATGGCTCCTCTGACGCGGCACTGAGCTCACACACCAACACCTGGGTGAGCCACACTGCATTCTTTCCCTTTTACCCCCTTTAGAGCATCTACAACCGAACTTGGCAAATCCGGCCCCTCAAACACCCGCGGGCACTAACCGGGCACTCCTCATATTTCCTTCTCCACATACAACTCTCTCATATTCATCCCCTAAATCTATACAAAAGCATGCAGAATATATAGCTACGTACTATGTTCTATACTACTCAAATTTCGTCGTTGTCGGCGATGGCCGGAGCCGCCAGAACCGGAGCCTGGGTCGCCTGCGCCGCCTCCATTTGTTGCCGACAGCAACGCCTGGCCTCCGCAGCCGACTCCGTGTGGATGGAGTTCAGGATGGCGTGCTGCTCCGACCACACACCCACGTCCTCCTTCATCGTCGGCGCCTCCTCCTCCCCTACATCTAGCGGTGGCACCTCCTCCTCTTCCTCTACCGGCTCCTGCTATTGGAAATATGCCCTAGAGGCAATAATAAATAAGTTATTATTATATTTCCTTGTTCATGATAATCGTTTATTATCCATGCTAGAATTGTATTGATAGGAAACTCAGATACATGTGTGGATACATAGACAACACCATGTCCCTAGTAAGCCTCTAGTTGACTAGCTCGTTGATCAATAGATGGTTACGGTTTCCTGACCATGGACATTGGATGTCGTTGATAACGGGATCACATCATTAGGAGAATGATGTGATGGACAAGACCCAATCCTAAGCCTAGCACAAGATCGTGTAGTTCGTATGCTAAAGCTTTTCTAATGTCAAGTATCATTTCCTTAGACCATGAGATTGTGCAACTCCCGGATACCGTAGGAGTGCTTTGGGTGTGCCAAACGTCACAACGTAACTGGGTGGCTATAAAGGTACACTACGGGTATCTCCGAAAGTGTCTGTTGGGTTGGCACGAATCGAGACTGGGATTTGTCACTCTGTGTGATGGAGAGGTATCTCTGGGCCCACTCGGTAGGACATCATCATAATGTGCACAATGTGATCAAGGAGTTGATCACGGGATGATGTGTTATGGAACGAGTAAAGATACTTGCCGGTAACGAGATTGAACAAGGTATCGGGATACCGACGATCGAATCTCGGGCAAGTATCATACCGATAGACAAAGGGAATTGAATACGGGATTGATTAAGTCCTTGACATCGTGGTTCATCCGATGAGATCATCGTGGAACATGTGGGAGCCAACATGGGTATCCAGATCCCGCTGTTGGTTATTGACCGGAGAACGTCTCGGTCATGTCTGCATGTCTCCCGAACCCGTAGGGTCTACACACTTAAGGTTCGGTGACGCTAGGGTTATAAAGGAAGCTTGTATGTGGTTACCGAAGGTAGTTCGGAGTCCCGGATGAGATCCTGGACATCACGAGGAGTTCCGGAATGGTCCGGAGGTAAAGATTGATATATTGGACGAAGGGTTTTGGAGTCCGGGAGTGTTCCGGAGGTACTGGGTGATGACCAGCATGACCGAAAGGTGTTTCGGGAGCCCCGGCAAGTGTTGGGGGGCTTCATGGGCCAAGGGAAGGGGGAAAACCAGCCCACTAAGGGGCTGTGCGCCCCCCTCACCTATTCCCATGTGACCAGGGGTTTGGGGCGCCCCATCTAAGGGTTCCCACCTCCTGGCTTGGGGGCCAAGTCACCCAAGGGGTAGATCCCATCTTCCCTGGCCGCCGCCCCCCCCCCCCTAGGGGAAACCCTAGGGCGCCTTCCCCTCCCCCTTGCCCCCCTATATATAGTGGAGGTTTTGGGGCTGCACATGACACGAGATGAGTTCCTCTCCTCTAGATGACGCAGCCCTGCATCTCTCCTTCCTCCTCTCCCGCGGTGCTTGGCGAAGCCCTGCAGGATAGCCACGCTCCTCCATCACCACCACGCCGTTGTGCTGCTGCTGGATGGAGACTTCCTCAACCTCTCCCTCTCTCCTTGCTGGATCAAGGCATGGGAGACGTCGTCGGGCTGTACGTGTGTTGAACGCGGAGGTGCCGTCCGTTCGGCACTAGGATCTCCGGTGATTTGGATCACGACGAGTACGACTCCTTCAACCCCGTTCTCTTGAACGCTTCCGCATAGCGATCTACAAGGGTATGTAGATGCACTCTCCTTCCCCTCGTTGCTAGTCTCTCCATGGATAGATCTTGGTGACACGTAGGAAAATTTTGAATTTCTAACCCAACAGTGGCATCATGAGCTAGGTCTATGCGTAGTTACTATGCACGAGTAGAACACAAAGTAGTTGTGGGCGTTGATTTTGTTCAATATGCTTTCCGTTACTAGTCCAATCTTGTTTCGACGGCATCGTGGGATGAAGCGGCCCGGACCAACCTTACACGTACGCTTACGTGAGACCGGTTCCACCGACTGACATGCACTAGTTGCATAAGGTGGTTGGCGGGTGTCTGTCTCTCCCACTTTAGTCGGAACGGATTCGATGAAAAGGGTCCTTATGAAGGGTAAATAGCAATTGGCATATCACGTTGTGGTTTTTGCGTAGGTAAGAAACGTTCTTACTAGAAACCCATAGCAGCCACGTAAAACATGCAAACAACAATTAGAGGACGTCTAACTTATTTTTGCAGGGTATGCTATGTGATGTGATATGGCCAAAAGGATGTGATGAATGATATATGTGATGTACGAGATTGATCATGTTCTTGTAATAGGAATCACGACTTGTATGTCGATGAGTATGACAACCGGCAGGAGCCATAGGAGTTGTCTTAATTTATTTATGACCTGCATGTCAACATAAACGTCATGTAATTACTTTACTTTATTGCTAACCGTTAGCTGTAGTAGTAGAAGTAATAGTTGGCGAGACAACTTCATGAAGACACGATGATGGAGATCATGATGATGGAGATCATGGTGTCATGCCGGTGACGATGATGATCATGGAGCCCCGAAGATGGAGATCAAAAGGAGCAAAGTGATATTGGCCATATAATGTCACTATTTGATTGCATGTGATGTTTATCATGTTTATACATCTTGTTTACTTAGAACGACGGTAGTAAATAAGATGATCCCTCATTAAAATTTCAAGAAAGTGTTCCCCCTAACTGTGCACCGTTGCGACAGTTCGTTGTTTCAATGCACCACGTGATGATCGGGTGTTTGATTCAAACGTTCACATACAACGGGTGTAAGACAGATTTACACATGCAAACACTTAGGTTGACTTGACGAGCCTAGCATGTGTATAGACATGGCCTCAGAACACAGAAGACCGAAAGGTCGAGCATGAGTCGTATAGAAGATACGATCAACATGAAGATGTTCACCGATGTTGACTAGTCCGTCTCACGTGATGATCGGACACGGCCTAGTTGACTCGGATCATGTAACCACTTAGATGACTAGAGGGATGTCTATCTGAGTGGGAGTTCATAAGATGAACTTAATTATCCTGAACATAGTCAAAAGGATTTTGCAAATTATGTCGTAGCTCACGTTATAGTTCTACTGTTTAGATATGTTTCTAGAGAAAAATTAGTTGAAAGTTGATAGTAGCTATTATGCGGACTAGGTCCGTAAACTGAGGATTGTCCTCATTGCTTCATAGAAGGCTTATGTCCTTAATGCACCGCTCAGTGTGCTGAACCTCGAACGTCGTCTGTGGATGTTGCGAGCATCTGACATACACGTTTTGATAACTACGTGATAGTTCAGTTAAATGGTTTAGAGTTGAGGCACCGAAGACGGTTTTGAAATGTCGCGAAACATATGAGATGTTTCGAGGGCTGAAATTGGGATTTCAGGCTCGTGCCCACGTCAAGAGGTATAAGACCTCCGACGATTTTCTTAGCCTGCAAACTAAGGGAGAAAAGCTCAATTGTTGAGCTTGTGCTCAGATTGTCTGAGTACAACAATCATTTGAATCGAGTGGGAGTTGATCTTCCAGATGAGATAGTGATGTTTCTCCGAAGTCATTACCACCAAGCTGCTAGAGCTTCGTGATGAACTATAATATATCAGGGACATATATGATGATCCTTGAGATATTTGCGATGTTTGACACCACAAAAGTAGAGATCAAGAAGGAGCATCAATTGTTGATGGTTGGTGAAACCACTAGTTTCAAGAAGGGCAAGGGCAAAAAGGGATGCTTCATGAAACGGCAAATTAGCTGCTGCTCTGGTGAAGAAACCCAAGGTTGAACCCAAACCCGAGACTAAGTGCTTCTGTAATAAGGGGAACAGCCACTGGAACAGAATTACCCTAGATACTTGGTAGATGAGAAGGCTGGCAAGGTCGATAGAAGTATATTGGATATACATTGTGTTAATGTGTACTTTACTAGTACTCCTAGTAGCACCAGGGTATTAGATACCGGTTCGGTTGCTAAGTGTTAGTAACTCGAAATAAAAGCTACGGAATAAACGGAGACTAGCTAAAGGTGAGCTGACGATATGTGTTGGAAGTATTTCCAATGTTGATATGATCAAGCATCGCACGCTCCCTCTACCATCAAGATTGGTGTTAAACCTAAATAATGGTTATTTGGTGTTTGCGTTAAGCATAGACATGATTGGATTATGCCTATCGCATACGGTTATTCATTTAAGGAGAATAATCGTTACTCTATTTATTTGAATAATACCTTCGATGGTCTTACACCTAAAATGAATGGTTTATTGAATCTCGACCGTAGTGATACACATGTTCATGCCAAAAGATAGTAATGATAGTACCACCTACTTGTGGCACTGCCACGTAAGTCATATCGGTATAAAACGCATGAAGAAGCTCCATGTTGATGGATCTTTGGACTCACTCATTTTTGAAAAGTTTGAGACATGCGAACCATGTCTATTGGTGTATATGCATGAAGAAACTCCATGCAAATGGACCGTTTGGACTCACTTGTTTTTGAATCACTTGAGACATGCAAATCATACCACATGGGCAAGATGACTGAAAGCCTCGGTTTCAGTAAAATGGAACTGGAAAGCAACTTGTTGGAAGTAATACGTTTTGACGTGTGCAGTCCAATGAGTGCTGAGGCATGTAGTGGATATCGTTATGTTCTTACTTCATAGATGATTTGAGTAGATGTTGAGTATATTTACTTGATGAATCACGAGTCTGAATTATTGAAAGGTTCAAGTAATTTCAGGGTGAAGTTGAAAGATCATCGTGACAAGAGGATAAAATATCTATGATATGATCATAGAGATGAATGTCTGAATTACGAGTTTGGCACAGAATTAAGACATTGTGGAAATTGTTTCACAACTAATACAGCCTGGAACACCATAGTGTGATGGTGTGTCCGAACATCATAACTGCACCCTATTGGATATGATGCATACCATGATGTCTCTTATCGAATTACCACGATAGTTTATGGGTTAGGCATTAGAGACAACCACATTCACTTTAAATAGGGCACCACGTAATTCCGATAAGATGACACCGTATGAACTATGGTTTAGAGAAACCTAAGCTGTCATTTGTTAAAAGTTTGGGGCTGCGACGCTTATGTGAAAAAGTTTCAGGCTGATAAGCTCGAACCCAAAATGGATAAATCCATCTTCATAGGACACCCAAAAACAGTTGGGTATACCTCCTGTCTCAGATTCGAAAGCAATAAGGGATTGTTTCTAGAATCGGGTCCTTTCTCGAGGAAAAGTTTCTCTCGAAAGAATTGAGTGGGAGGATGGTGGAGACTTGATGAGGTTATTGAACCGTCTCTTCAACTAGTGTGTGGCAGGGCACAGGAAGTTGTTCCTGTGGCACCTACACCAGTTGAAGTGGAAGTTTATGATAGTGATCATGAAACTTCAGATCAAGTCACTACCAAACCTCGTGGGATGACAAGGATGCGTACTACTTCAAGAGTGGTACGTGATCCTGTCTTGGAAGTCATGTTGCTAGACAACAATGAACCTACGAGCTATGGAGAAGCGATGGTGGGCCCGGATTCCGATAAATGGCTCGAGGCCATAAAATCCGAGAGAGGATCCATGTATAAAAACAAAGTGTAGACTTTGGCAAAACAGCTCGATGGTCGTAAGGCTGTTGAGTGCAGATGGATTTTAAAAGGAAGACGGACAATGATGGTAAGTATCACCATTAAGAAAGCTCGACTTGTCGTTAAGATGTTTTCCGACAAGTTCAAGGAGTTGACTACGATGAGACTTTCTCACTCGTAGTGATGCTAAGAGTCTGTTGGAATTATATTAGCGATTACTGCATTATTTATGAAATCTTGCAGATAGGATGTCAAAAACATTGTTTCCTCGACGTTTTTGAGGAAAGGTTGTATGTGATACAAACCGGAAGGTTTTGTCAATCCTGAAAGATGCTAATAAGTATGCAAAGCTCCAGCAATCCTTCTAAGGACTGGAGTAAGCATCTCGGAGTTGGAATGTATGCTTTGATGATGATCAAAGATTTTGGGTTTATACAAAGTTTATGAGAAACTTGTATTTCCAAAGAAGTGAGTGGGAGCACTATAGAATTTCTGATGAGTATATGTTGTTGACATATTGTTGATCAGAAATGACGTAGAATTTCTGGAAAGCATATAGGGTTATTTGGAAAGTGTTTTTCAATGGAAAGCCTGGATTAAGCTATTTGAACATTGAGCATCAAGATCTATAAGGATAGATCAAAACGCTTAATGGTACTTTCAAATGAGCACATTCCTTGACATGATCTTGAAGGTGTTCAAGATGGATCAGTCAAAGAAGGAGTTCTTGCCTGAGTTGTAAGGTATGAAGTTAAGACTTAAAGCTCGACCACGGCAGAATAGAGAGAAAGGACGAAGGTCGTCCCCTATGCTTAAGACATAGGCTCTACAGTATGCTATGCTGTGTACCGCACCTGAAATGTGCCTTGCCATGAGTCAGTCAAGGGGTACAAGAGTGATCCAAGAATGGATCACAAGACAGCGGTCAAAGTTATCCTTAGTAACTAGTGGACTAAGGAATTTTCTCGATTATGGAGGTGGTAAAAGAGTTCGTCGTAAAGGGTTACGCCGATGCGAACTTTGACACTAATCCAGATTATTCTGAGTAGTAAACTGGATTCATATAGTAGAACAGTTATTTGGAATAGCTCCAAATATAGCGTAGTAGTTGCATCTACAAGATGACATAGAAATTTGAGAAATACATACGGATCTGAATGTTGCAGACCCGTTGACTAAAACCTCTCTCACAAGCAACATGATCAAACCCAGAACTCATTGAGTGTTAATCACATAGTAAATGTGAACTAGATTATTGACTCTAGTAAACTCTTTGGGTGTTAGTCACATGGGGATGTGACCT